>NC_090933.1:935264859-935567890 GCF_040938575.1 Ambystoma mexicanum
GCCCTATGTGAGTCAGGACCCCAAGCTGCAAACACATACATGAGACAAGCCTGAAGGGCTCAGCTGGAACAGACAGTGGACGCTTTCAAAAGCCACAAAGCACCACACCGTCACATGAATGCACAATAGACAAGCAATTTTAAACTATATTAACTAATTAAACTAACTATAAAAAACCTACATTACCTAATTAAACTAACTATCAAAAACAATGTTAACTAATTAAACTAAAATGAAAGGTACAGGGTGCAACTCAACACCCACATGCGATGATGTTGAGTCAAAGAAAAATCTCCATAGGCTCAACGCCTGCACAGCCCGGCCTGTATGGGAGAGATCTCGTCGTCCGAGTCAGCCTCTTCCTGAAAAGGTAGACGCGGTACAGGAGCCTGACGACACCTAAGTGCAGCTTGCCCCACGTCGGCAGCAAGTCTGCCAGATGGGTGAGCCTGGTTCTGTGCGGCGATGACACGTAGGTCAGCATGCAAAACCTCTCGTGATACGCGTGCTTCCTCTTGCAAGGTATGACGTGTAACACAGAGTTCTTCCTGCATGGCCTGGCTTGCCAACAGATACACCTCCCGGCAAGCAGGTAGCTCAGCCGAGATGGTACGCTCAAGCTGCGCAAACCTCTCCTCTGACCGCTCACTCTGGGACATCAAGAGGACACCCAGAGTGGATCCAAGGGATTCATACTCAGCCCTCAGGGCCTCCATGTGTGCCTCTGCGTGAGCAGCAATTGCTTGACGCAAAGACAACATTTCAGCCTGGTGTGACCTGTCTGAGGCTGCCATGCCTAGCCTAAGCGAGTGGGCCGTGGACTGTGCTGCCCGCTGCTGGAGAAGCATCTGCCTAGCAGGGGGGAGCACGGATTGGGCCACACGCTCCATGCTCACAGCGATGTTTTGAATTGCTTCCCCCTGGCGTTCTGAATTGGCAGTCATGTCTTGCTCCCACTCAGTATACCTCGGTGGCGCTTGGGCACCCCTATGCTGTGCTTGACACCTGCGGGTCCCAAGGACCGGACGTCCTTGTTGGGTTGGCACTGCCCGAGGCTGCAGGACTACATTCCCCCATCGACGTGATGTCCCAGGCACATCAGCGACTGGTGTGGAGGGTGACCCTGCGTCCCGATCCACCACAGGCAGAGGTCCCATCACCATCTGGCCCCTCAGTGCAGGTGTCACTGACAGAGGAGCGTCCACATCAGAATCACTCACCCCAGACAAATGGACCCGATGCACATCCAACTCGACATTGTCATCAGAGTGATCGTCCGGGCTTGACTCATTGCCAGCCACAGACAAGATGGACTGTAACACATGTGGGTTTTCGTGGTCTACCACCCCACGATCCCCACTTGTGCCGGGTTGCTGGTGTGATAGCAAACCTGTGTCTGACATGACAACACCATCCTATGGCTCCATTGCGTCATCATCTGGAAAATGGAGAAAATGTACATTAGTACACATGTCAGAAGCACATAACACACACACACACATAGACATCACACAGACTGACAACACATGAAGCACACAAGTCACACACAAGTGTGAACCTGGCATGCATTCAAGGTCACTTTGACATAGCATCAGGGACTAGGCATGTAGAACGGTGTAACACGCCTCAGAAGTAGGTTTATGAGGTGCAGGACATGTGTACGTTATCCACTATCTACATGAACAAGTACATCATGCTGTGTATCAATTGACTTGAAGGAAGTGCAAGGGAAAGTCCAGGCATCACGTGCAATGTGCATGCAATGTGTTGCATGGCTACAAGAAAACCCCACCCCCGTAAGTGAAAATTTAGGGATGCATTGCGTGGCAGCGAAAGGGCGACCAGAGACCTGTGCATTGGCAGACAGTGCTGGCTAGCATCAATTGCATCATCTGAGTCAACTGACAACACAGCAGATGATGATGGGACGGAAAGCAGGACATATGATGACCCCTCAGTAGTACAGCCATGTGTGCAGAAGCCCCTACACCAGTTGAACAGAGTCAGTGGGCCTGAAACGGGGAGAGGCCTGTGCGCTGCACAGTCTGTGACACCCTAAACATGTGTGTGGTGCAGGACTGAGCCAGAGTGGGCATGGAATGGATGATCAAAAGCAAAGAAATGTAGGTCATCCTGGACACGTACTACAATGATCATCCAGTCAAGGACACATAGGGGCGTGCATGGAATACACATGGAGCATGAATGGGAACTCATGTCCCAGCAGAGCATCTGCCATCTGCACAGTCCAAGTGAGACAACCTGCATAAAGTGCAGAGGATGTACACCACTGCATGTGTCTGGCAGGTTGGCTGGTGGAAGTTTGCATGTAAACAGGAGTCTTGAACAGGCCATTGCAGTATGCCAACGTGATGCACACCTGTGCAATGTTGAAATTGGGGCACAGGGTTGGTGGAGGGGCAAAGGAGCATTCCTACGTGGAGTACCCGCATGCATGCAGAGGACACATGCACGTCAGTCACGCAATGACATAGTCCCAGTGCTGAGACGAAACACACCCAGGATACATGCAGAATGGACATTGAGCTGGAACATGGGCTGTAGGGGCAGCTGGGTGACTAGCATGTGATTAAGGTGCAAGTGTGGTGGTGAGGACAGTCCCCGTCTGCTCTACATGTCCACTATCCTGCACAGCAGGCACGTATCATAGAAGCATTGCAGTACTTGCACATGAGAACCATGTACACATGACATGCTGTGGCAGTCAAGCACAACACATCACACAAGCAAAACACACATGTCGTCGACCAACAGGCAACAACACTCACTGGACAGGGCATCAAAGTCCGGCATCTCTCCCACTCCTTCGAGCAATTCTGTTGGTATGAACTACGCAACGAGTGCCTCGTGCAGAGTGAGGTCATCCTCCTCAGGTGGTGGGCCACCGCCAGTGACCAGAGTTATGTTGTAATTAGAGGCACGCTTTGACTTAGCTCTGTGTTTGAGGTCATTTCAACGCTTTTTGCACTCTTGCGCTGTGCGCACCTCATGGCCGAATGCACTCACATCATCCGCAACTTGCTTCCGGTGGGTATTACGATGGGCAGCCGTAGTTTGACAATTTGTCCCCACTAGCCATTGTAGTGTTCCCTCACGTAGTCCACGAGGAAGTCCAATTCCCGCTTGCAGAAAGGCTTCTTCCTCGACATGCCGGAGGCCGTAGCTGTGTCTGGGGTCCCAGCCTCTACTGCTGGTGCAACCTTCTTCCTCTTGGACGCTGGTCCGGACCCTGGCTGGCAAATGCCGCCCTGATCACTATGGGCAGTGGCGCTGGTGGAATGAGCCGAGGGAGTGGCAGGTGGAACATGGAGTGAACCCCTGACTTGCGTCAGTGGCTGCTGGGTGCCCTGGAATGGACCCTGCGCAGCAACATCCACTGTGCCAGGGTCATTGACCAGGACTGTCCTTTTTGGTAGACTCACAACCGGGGTCGTGTCGGCTGCATCTGCCCCTGCACTTGCCAACACCCGGCTGGTCGGGGCAGCAGATGACATTGCTGCCCCAGGGACACGTGCCTCGGCCAGGGCAGCCCTGCGTGCACCTACGGTGTGCCTCCTGACCACCTGGAATTCTTCCATGGACTCTTCAAGTGCCAACGCAGCATGCACTGGCAGACCCTGAGCCTGGGTGTGGTGTCCAAAGCTGCACCTGCAGCTACCACAACCCTTGGGCCCGTGGCAGTCGATGAAACGGACTGCCGGGTCACATGGGCGCCAGTGTCAGATGCAAGAACTGCATCTCCTGGAGCCGCAGGGGGTGGTGGCATGACTGCACCAACATGTGGCACAACATCGCGCCGAGCTGCCGCACCCCTGCCTCTTCCCCCTCTGCAGCCACCCTGGACACCCTGGAGTCCCCCTACTCCCTGGTCTCCCCGGCCACATCCCTGACCACGCCCACCATGTGGAGTATGCCCAGCTGAGGCACCCCTCACCTTACGTGGCCTCTCAACCATGGCACAGATGGAGTAGTGCCGGCACAGATGGAGTAGTGCCAATGGGAGGTGGACACAACAATTGTCCTGGGCAATTGGGGAGAAGGGGGTGGGATACAAGATGTTAATATCACCCCTGCACCTGCAAGGCTGTATGTGACCCGGGTGATGAAGTGACGGATCACGCAACGCTCAGGCACCCCAAAACTGCTGTAAAACCGTGCATGCAACCCCAGGTAGCCCACGTGTGTGGAATTAACCTCCCGCAGTACTCGGTGGCACTCAGGGACACGAAAAACATATACGCGTGGGACACGCAGGCTACTATAACCTCGAAAATGGGTACGCGATACACAGGGGCACCCGCAGTGGGAAAAATAGCATGCGCGACTCACCGTCCAACTAGCGTGATAATGAAAAACACATGTAGCCAATACCCCCACCAAAAGATAGATACATCCTTGATCCGCTGTGAAGTTGTGATGGCGCGTAAAACAACACGAAGTAACAACACACACGTCGGTCTCCACGAAACACACGTACAGTGAACTGCCGGGACACGCTCACCTTTAACCCGTGCTGAGGGACACGCGCGTGCATCACTTCTCTTACGCGCTTAGGCCCTTTCCTCAGATCACACGCATTCACACGCAGACATGTCTTTTTTATGTGCTGATTCACTACGCACCCGTCACGGGGGGAATGGCCGTGCGCGTAATGTCACAGACGCGCTTACGCACTAAGGGCCATTCCTCAAATTACACGCTAATGTACAGTTATTTCACGTGCCAAATCACTCCGTATCAAGCTGGCCACACGACAACACACGAAAGACCACACTCCTGCCCAGAAGGCCATTTTCCTGCCCCCCAGTGCCCCGATCAGCCTCCCACGAGCCATCTGCTGCTGCCTGCCTGCCTGGTTCCACCTTGCCCTGCCATTTGGTGCCTGCACATTTGCCATCTGCAGGGGCCCAGTTGCAGGGACCACCCCTGCTGCAACATAAGACTCCCGACTGGTGTTCCATCACTCGACAGCACAGCGCCAGGACCCAGTTGCCCACCCACACCTGCCTCAGGGGTTGCCATGTCAGACACAACACCTGCCGGCACCAGTGGCAAACCCCAGCCAGAGAGGCAGAGGGCTGCCAGCTTCACTTCCGAAGAAGTTGGCATCCTGGTGGAGAGAGTCCTGGGGCAGTATGATGCACTCTTCACACCATTGCGCGCCAACAAGGAAGGACGGAGGAGGATCTGGACGGATATAGTGGATGCCATCAACGCAGAGGGGGCGACACCCCACGACCTGAAACACGTCCAGAAGCGCTGGGAGGACTACAAGTCCAGGACCATCAACAAGGCCCGGTGCCTCTTAGAGGCAGAGGATGCAGTGGGGCACCGGGGCAAGCTTACCAACCAGCAGATGAGGGTCCTGGAGCGCATTCGTCCAGTGCTTCGCCACCAGATCCTCAGGATGCAGGCCGTCTGGAGTCGAGCGGTAAGTGGCCATGCATTGCTTTGTGAAACAGGGCATGTTGCAGTGTACTGGTACAAAAAGAAAGTCCGATATTCTATTAGGTGTCATCTAACACTCTTCCCACATCAAGTGGAATTAATTATCTCAAAATTGTATTAGTTAAGAATCAATACATTTCTTAAAACAATCATAAAAATGATCATAGTGCATAAAACATATACAATGGGGGTCATTACGACCCAGGCGGTAAGTACGCCAACTTTACCACCATGGTGTAAACTACGTTTACACCATGGTGGATGGCGGATTTACCGCCCCATTCCAAGGTGAGTGGGGCGGTAAATCCCCATTTCCCATTTACCCTTCCCCATTCCCATTTTTGCCCCATAGGGCATAATGGGAGTGGGGAAGGCGCTAATTACGCCACCGTAAATTACGGTGGCGTAATTAGCACCAAGGCGGTTTAGCGCCATGGATTTTAACGGCTGCTAAAAGCAGCCGTTAAAATCGGAATCAGGCGTTAAGGGTTAACGACGGCGTTAACCCTTAACGCCTGAGTTGTAATGAGGCCCAATATGTTAAAACAACACAAGTAGGAACACCATGGGTGAATAATGTTGCAATAATTTCTTAAGGATCACAAAATGTGTGTACATATCACACTCTGATTCCTATACCTCACTACTTTCAGCCTATTTCCTATTAGTGTATTTCAAACAACCCGACTTGTACAAGTTTCTGTCCTTATTATACAAACATGTAGGACATTCTTCAGGGGAAAGTGTCTTGTGCCGGAATTAAAAATCTTCTTTTGTTGGGGAGAGAACCACACATTAATGTGGAACATTAATGAACATACTATTTGTAACACAAACAATGTTATTTATTTGATTATATGTCAGTGTAAACGTAAATATGTCGGCAAAACGAACAGAAAATGCAGAACTAGAATGATTGAACATAGGAGCTGCATTAGGAATGAAGTGGAACAAGCTCCAAGGGTAAAGCATTTTGTGGAAATGAAACATTCATGTAACGATTTTGAGTGGTGCATTCTGAAATAAATCAAGGGTCAATCACAAACAGTGATTAATAAGAAACTACTACATTTGGAACAGAAACTAATTTTATTATCAAAAAGTCATATCAACGGTCTGAACAAGGGAGTTGAATGGCATAAGTTGCTAGTTCACTTTCAAAGAGTAGGTGGAATATGTATTCCACATTTTGTCTAAATCTGGGATCTTCAGAATACATTCGTAACAAGCGGTACTCTGATGCTGTTATCTGAGTGGGTCTATCATCGTACCTTACTCCTTTCCCAGTAGGAAAGAGTACAGGAAAAGCATGTGCTTTCATACTTTTTTTGGTGATTCTTTGGTTTGTCGCATTTGGGACGTTTCTAGTGCATCATCTATGGTGTCTTTAGAGTGTAATGGATGAATTGTATAATGGTCTAAAATATTGGATACTGTAGCAGGATCTAGAAGTTCAAATTGATCAGTTTCTGGTGACTCTTGAATTATTTCAGTCGTTTCCCTCAGGTTTTCTTCAATATTCATTTCTTTGTAGTATTCATTGTTGTCTTTAGATATTGCAAGGCTTGTCTAACTTTATTTAAGTCTACGAGTTGTTGGCAAATGTTTTTGTCTTTTCTAGGTACACCATTTACTAAGACAATTAAAGATTGCTCTATTGGACGTTGCACTCCTAGAGTGTGTACATTTTCTTTCAGATCTAATGGTAATTCAACTACTTTGCCACAAATGCCTTTTGCTAATTGTGAGTGAGGTAATTTTTTTGTTTTTGGTTGAAGACGTATTATTGCTTGAAATGGATGCACTGTTTGAATTATGATGCTCTCATATAAATTGATTTGTTGTAAGGGTTCTGGTAGTGGGAATAGTTCTAAGTTATTTGTGATAGCACATGAGGAGTTTGGTTGTTGTCAAGTTTTGCAGTGCAGTAACAGCAAAGTATTAAGGGTCATTTATTTCGGATTTGTTTTCTGCTATAAGGTAGAGAGCTAATTCAAACCATTTGGAATCTTCATTGTCTTCTATTTTGTATGTTAGTACAGTTTTTGTGGTAGTTTTATAAAAAGTTCTGCGGCAACACACACACACACATGGTTTGGTACTTCAGCGGATGCACTTTTAAATTTTAGTATTTCTTTTTTGTATGTGTGTAGTAGAAGGTTTCCATTTGTAGAATTGTTCCTAGTCTGTTGTAAAGCTATTACATTTTGTAAGTGGCTTTCACTTCCAAAATATTTTCTCTGGATATGCTCTATTTCTTCGAGTAGGTCTTTGGCTGTACAATGTGGAAGATTGTTATTTAAATTGTCTAATGCTAAAGCTGGAATTTTAGCATAGTACAGTTTGTGGACTAGATTTCTTATAGTTTAATTATTTGTTGATATCATTTTGATATGATGGAAGGTGCTTTTGCAATTAGGTACTGAAATACAGGCTAATGAATGTCCTTGTAGTCCTGTGTGTTTGCACACTGGACATGAATTTGTCTTTGCCTTTTACATATTGATTGAGAAACTGGCGTAAATATTTGAAAGATTTTTTGTCAATGTTACACATTGACATGCACAGCCATTTGTATACTGGACGTTTTGGTTCAATCTGATGGAGAGGTGATACTGAGTTTTCTGGGGATATTTTTGTGAGCAGCGTTTCTTATTCCATAATGGTATTATTAAGTTTTTCATACCATCGTCCACTGCTATGTATGGCAATTGGGTTTGTTTGCTTTTGTTCGTATGCTTCTTCAATGAAATATGGTTCTGTGCTCGTGGTGTGACTCCATTCACATCCAGAGATATTTAAGAAGCTATTTTTGTTGACATTCCATTTATTGAGAAGTCTTTTTTGTAATTTAGTAGTTAGTTTTGTTAGTGGTTTCATTCTGTTTAACACTAAAATAAATAACTTCCTTTTGAGAAGGATTGAACTGTCTATGAGAGCATCTAACATTCATTTTCTATGGTAGGTTTTAAGGGTTGTGCATGATTTCTCTCCTGTTTTTGTAAGATTCTGAAGGACTCTGTTGCAGAACATTTTTTGTAAAATACTTTTTTTGGTATGGTTACTTGCCATTACATCAAGATTTATAGGAGCACTGTTAGCAGTAGTGGTAGCTCAATTCTTGTTAATCACTTTCTGTTTTGTTTTACATTTTGAAAGAGGAGGCAAAGTTTTTGTACTGGAAGCTTGTTTTGTTTCGCTTAATGACTCAATTAGATCTTTTGTTTGAACTTTTTGTACAAAATCTGCTAGAGATGGATGCTTATTTTGGACACTTTTATTTTCATTTGCTCTACTTCTACCTTGCTTTCTACAGATTTACTTTTTGGTAGGCATTCTTTGGGGTCTGTTGAAAAAAAAAGAAGGTATGGGTTGGGCTGTTCTGCAATGTATGTGTGCTGTGTGCATGAGTGCCTGAGTATGATGGTAAGGATGTATGTGGTGGTGTATGACTGTGCATTGGGCAGCTACAACTAGTTGGGAAGGCAATTCTTGTATTTGTGTGTTAGTATTCTGGGGTTCAGATGACAGTATAAAGTAAGCTAGTGGTGAGGAGAAGCACTAATACTAAATCTAATGGTATAGAATTAAAACAGTTCTTTTTTCTGCAATAATAACATTCTAGGGGCTAAGTTATGTAATTTGTGCGCAGAAAAACAAGGATTTTTTCACCATTCTGCCTGCAAATCTTCGTTTAACAAATGGGGATTTGTGGGCACAATGGTGCACAAATCTCAGTTTTTCGGTGTACAAATTCCATGAATCAACCCCAGAGTGTGTTTGAGTAACGGTAAGAATATTATGGTAGTATTGTACTTCATTTTTTGTTTGGAATGAGCAGGTTTCTTCTGAGTTGTTGTTTGTACTTCAGATGCTGCTGCTTTTCAGGAGAGTGGTCTTCACTGCAATTGTAAAAGAAAGAAGTTAGTAATTTTGTGTGTTTATAGCACTGATGTTAATTTAGACAATGATTTTTATGTTTTTGTAGTGGTATTCTTGTTTGATAACTGAACATAGTGTGTGCATACAGTTTCCTTTGACTATGTGCAGCCTTTATATTTTACTTACAATATGTTAGTTCAACATGCTATGTAAATGAGTAGAATGCTAGGTATATGAAACTCACTTGGTTTCTTAGGGCTGTGTTATTGCATGTTAGGAGATAGAAGAAATAATGATGTACTTGTTTTGCAATTTTTGTGAGGTAAATGGCAGAAACTGTATAGAGTATAGAAAAGCATAGAATGTATGAGTTTATGAAGGTGTGAAGGACAGAGCGTGCCACAACTGGGTTTTCCCAGCAAATCCAGGGCACTGTAGGGATTACCCAATCAGGTGTTGAGGTTGTGGATTTGTGTTGAAAGAGGCTGTGTGTAATGAAGATGGCAGAGATGGAGAAAGTCAGGGTGTTGGTGGTTGGAGATATGTTTGTGCATGGTTTACAGCAGTATGCTCAATGCAGGCATGTGGCAAACAATTTTGATGGTAAAGGAGTGGAGGTGATATGGAGCACTTTGCCTGATTGCAATGTACAGGGAATTGTACAAGTTTGTGAAGATATGGGCAGGATGAACAGTCCCCATGTGGTAGTTTTGCACTGTGGTGCATTCCATTTGGGCTATGTCAGTGCCCCTACTTTGTTGGCAAATTTGGAACACTTGGTTCAAGCAGCAATGAACATCCTTCCAAATGCCAAACTTATTTTTTCTGGATTAGTACCTAGGGCAATATGCGACAATAGTGCTGTTTTTTGTCCTCAGCAAAACATTGCTAGGTGTGCAATCAACTGAGGCATGTGTGCTTTCATGCTTAGAGCTGGTATGTTCTTCTGTAATAATGAGAATATTGATTACAGTAATGCTGTTTATTTTAAAGAAGATGGGATTTCTTTATCTTTTATGGGAAATGCCATGCTGTTCTGGAATGTAAGGGTTGCTTTGGAGAAGCTTATGTGAAGATTCTAGGAGTAAAGTAAGAAGAAAAAAAAGAAATAAAATACAAAATAACAGGTGTCTGTCAAGCATCTGCAAAAAAACCTAAAAAACGTCTCTTTTCAGAGCCAACCTCAAAGGGGAAATGGGGCACACTATTTAAATTTACATTCACCAAGCTCATATATTCGATATGTCCGTAGACATGGCAGTAGTCCGTGGACATCGTGTATTACATACAGGGATTTTAGGGTGGAGAGGCATGCAAATGAGAATGAGTAGAGCAACGGATTGGTCAATAAAGTTTACTGGGTGTGTTGTGTAAGGACAGAGTTTGGCAGAAAGTCTTTTTTTCTCAGAGAAGAACAGATAGCTATGGGTATGTGTTTCAGAAAACAGATTATCTGGGTTTTGGGAGACTCATGGATACATTGGTTGGAGGTGCATGCAGAAGGCTGTGGAGTAGGTGCATATCTTGGATTCCGTTATGTGGAAATGCATTGGCATGGAGTCCGTGGAATGAAGTGGCTGGACTTGGTACCTCTCTGTGCTACTTTGGAGACACAGCATCATCCAGACATAATTATAATTCATTGTGGAGGGAACAGTTTAGGACATGTGTCTGGAATTTCTTTGCAATTTGCAATGAAAGAAGGACTTGGAAAGGTCATGGACATGTTTCGAAATTCTCAAGTAATTCTTTCTCGTATCACGGAGAGACAAATGTGGCTGCGTTCTTCTTCATTTGGTCCACAAATGGAGAAAGCGAGGTGCAATGTCAATAAGGCTGTTTGTGCCTTTTTAAGAGATGTTGGCATGTCCTCTTTTCACAATGAAAATATTATGTTTCGTACCACATACATTTTTCGCAGAGATGGAGTCCAGCTTACTTATGCTGGCAATCAAATTTTTATGAGAAATGTACAACATGCATTGTGACCTTTTTTGGAATTACAGCCATCCATTTTGCAGTAGGTGTTGACCATTTGAAGTTTTTGAAACACAAACAAACACCACCAAAAGTCTCTTTTCAGAGCCACCACTTCCTCCCAGAGAAAAGTGCAATGGTTATGATAGGGCTGCATCCCAAAATTTTAGATGTCCGCGGACTTCTAAAAAATGCACATGGCCCTGCTACATTTATTTGCCACTTCTATTTTTAAACTGTGGAAGGCGGCTCTGTAAAGAGCCTTTTTTTTTGTTGTTTTATATTTATTTTGGTTTTTTACACACGACACACTAGGAGAGGAGGGGAAAGGAGGGTAAGGAAGGGACACCAACAACGGGGATAAGAAAGGGCAAGTGGAGAGAGGAATATGTAGGGTGGGATTCTTTTAGGTAGGTAGCAGACCTTCTCATGCTCCTTGACCATAGTCACAAAAGCACTCCAAAGACTCTCCACCCTGCAGAGTACTGCGTCGCAGTACATACACAATATTGTGATCCTCGAAAGGTAAGGGTAAACAGCATCATGGATGGCCTGTGAGGCAGCTGGAGGGATGCGCTGTCCCACAGGAGTGTCTCTTGTGGTGACAGGAGCGGAAACGGAGTGATGTTGTAGAGGACCTCAACCTACTACGTTTATCACAAGGTACAACTTGCAAACAGCCCCACCGTGGAATGACTTTAGGTGTCGCTTCATGGATGTCGAACCAAAGCTGTACGAGCCAGGCCTCCCACGACTCAGCACCATTTTGCACTGGTTGGAGTTGACCTTGTTCACACATGCTTTTGGTATGTCACCATGAATGGTAAACAGCCGCCAAACCCAAGACTCACGGCGAGTGCTGGTAGTAGGGACTTCCACTACCTCAGCCTCTTTATCCTCTTCATCCTCCTCCTCTACATCCTCATGCCTGTTCCCCTCTGCAAGCCCTTGGGGATGTGTTGGTGGTGGAGTGTGTGGGGGTGGTGCTGAGGCACTAGTAGCACCAGCCATTAGGGCTGATGGGAAGCAGCAAGTGCAGCAAAACCAGGAAGATCAGCAAAAGCTAATATAGACAATGCTCTGTCAGGTAGCCAGAAGCACAATGAGGGTGAGCTCAGGGGTATGGACTTTTATAGGGCTCCAGGGGTGCGCTCTGCGGACAGCTGCACTGTCCACGGACAGATCAAACACCCAAAAAGGCTCAAAAAGTTCCAAAAGGTATGTAGAAAGCCAGGGTCATTGTCTGGGACATGTGCAATCGTGAATTTTTACTGTAAAATACTTTGGATTGTCGAAAAAGTACTTTTAAAATGTTCGGGGACCCAGACAGTGTCCGCAAATCAGGACACACGCTCAGCGTGGGTGCGGTCACATGATGACGTTGCGAACACGTCCGCGAATGGGAAGGGTGTCCGCAGGGCATCAAATGCGTAGGAACGGACAATGTTCGGGTCCTCAAACTAATTAAAAGTGCGACACACGTGAGAGGGACAGTTATGGACAGGCACAATGTTCATAGGACTTATGGGTGTGCTGTGCATGTGCGTAGATGTTCTGCAGACAGTACGGACAGGTACAGTGTCTTCCGGACACCTCCATTTTAGTTAATTGTGGACATTCCGGACACCGAGTGTGTTTTAAGAACAGTTCCATGTTGCTTGCGGACAGCACGAACGGGTATAGTGTCCTTAGGACACCTCCATTTTGGTTAATTGTGAACATTCCGGACACCGAGTGTGTTCTAAGAACAGTTCTATCTTGCTTGTGGATAGTACGGACAGGTATAGTGTCCTTAGAACACCTCCATTTTGGTTAATCACGGACATTCCGGACACTGAGTGTGTTCTAAGAACAGTTTTGTCTTGATTGTGGACAGTATGGACAGGTATAGTGTCCTTAGGACACCTTCATTTTGGTTAATTGCAGACATTCCGCACACCGAGTGAGTTCTAAGAACAGTTTCATCTTGCCTGCGGACAGTACGGACAGGTATAGTGTACTCAGGACAGTGATGTCATCAATGACATTTATGATGTCATCTTTGATGTCCTGGGTGTTAGTCTTAGCAGTGCATGGTGGTGGCGCGAGTTATGGTTGCTTAGCTTACCATAACTGGCGAATTTCAAGGGTTTTTCGGTTTTACTTGGAACCATAACGTCCCTTTAACAAAGATTTTTCACTGAATTTCATAGGTTTTTAGTAGCGCAACTTAACCATAACGTCCCTTTAACAAAGTTTTTTTCACTGAATTTCATAGGTTTTTAGTAGCGCAACTTAACCATAATGTCCCTTTAACAAAGTTTTTTCACTGAATTCTCAAATATAGTTGGTGTAAATTGCTATGCAAATGTAGCAATGAATATTCTATTTCAATTACCACCAATTGTTGACAACATTTACTTACACTTTAGAGACCCATTGTGTATGCAAATGTTAGTACTTCATAGAAACGCAAAAAACAATCCTGACAACACATAGTGTTTATGGAATAAGACAAGAATTGGACTACTGTGCTGGAATGGTGAAATTCACTATAAACTCACAGGAAGATCCACAAGAATTTTTAATGTACTTACTACAAGTACTGGAAAACAAAAACATACCTAGAAAGGAAATCTTCCAGATTTCATACATGTGGAAACATACATGCACTCTGTGCAACAATGTGACACAAGAAGAAATTCCCAATGAACGCTTCATATATATATCAATACCAAATTGTGAATCCATTCCATTTCAGCAACTTGTACAAAATGCAAACCATGGTAGATTATGCTCTACCTGCAATTCAGATAATCGCTCCATGTTAGTAATACAAACACATAGTAATTACGTAATACTAATGCTTCTACGTTACAATGCAGATGGTACCAAAAACAACTGCAAGCTGACTGGATTCACACATAGTCAAATATCACTTGGTAAGAAAACCTTCACAACAATAGGTATAATCTACCACGCAGGAGCCACAACCAATTCAGGGCACTACACGGCATATATAAAAAGAAATGTGGATGGTTTGAATGTAATGATAGTACCATTACTCTAAAGCAGAGATTACCAGCAAATCTTACAAATGCTTATTTGATGTTCTTAAAACCAAAATTTGATAAATAAACTGTATTTAAACCTTTAAGTAAATTTGTGTTAAAATAATATAAACTGTTAGAATACTCCAAAAGCTATCTAACTGCTCAAAGATTCTACAACAACTAATCAGATAAATGAATACCACTAAATTAGACCAAAAAATACACAGTTAGAATACGCCAATTGGTGTCTAACTGTGCCAAAATTATAAATTTGTGTTAAAATAATATAAACTGTTAGAATACTCCAAAAGCTATCTAACAGCTCAAAGATTCTACAACAATTAATCAGATAAATGAATACCACTAAATTAGGCCAAATAATACAGTTAGAATACGCCAATTGGTATCTAACTGTCCCAAAATTTAACAATATCCAAATAGATAAATCAAAACCACTAAAATATATTAAAAAAATAGACAGTTAGAATACGCCAATTGGTATCTAACTGCTCCAAAATTTTATAATATCAAAACAAATGAGGAATCTGTTATTGCTCCAAAAAAAATACAACAAAGCAAAGTATAAAGCATTAGCCAGAAACAACAAGTGAACACTGAAAAGAAACAAACAAATAAACTGTAGCATAACAGAAAAAGGGTTTTTTTTTATCCAACATGGATTTTTTTTCTCCCACAGACCCAATGATTTTAGCAACAAATACAGAAACTGAGCAAATTGCACAGT
Organism: Ambystoma mexicanum; assembly: GCF_040938575.1. Lineage (NCBI taxonomy): Eukaryota > Metazoa > Chordata > Amphibia > Caudata > Ambystomatidae > Ambystoma > Ambystoma mexicanum. The sequence goes on from NC_090933.1 coordinate 935,279,965, forward strand.
ACTCTGATTTGTACTCTACTAAATATGAGGGTCGAAAAAAAATAAAAGTATATTGCTTATACAATGTAATAAGTCATTACAAAATACTAATACTAACATGCTATTTTCTTTTATCACAGAAATGAAGAAGAAAAACATGGACTCCCATTACTAGACCAAAAAGTAAGTATACAATAATAAGGACAACCATAGCAGCATATCACATCCATAGTATCTAATACCTTTGTTCCTTATACATTTGTTTTTCACCCAAAGATATAAGCAAATATGAATGTGATATGCTGCGGTGGTTGTTGCCAGGGCATAGAGCCTTGGGTGCGTGGCCAAATGGCCATGCACCCAAGACTCTATGCCCTGGCAACAACCACCGCAGCATATCACATCCATAGAGTCAAACATTTCAACTATGATCTATGGGAAACTTTTAATGTCCGCGAACAATGTGAGTGTTCTTAGAACACTTTGAACTTGCCAGCGAACAATACGGACACCGTTTTCAGGACACCCCCTACGAACATTTCAGAACAACGCAATAGTTCTTAGAACACTTTCAACTTAACAACGAACAATACGGTCAGCGTCCTAAGGACACCCCATACGAACCTTCCAGGACACCGGGAGTGTTCTCAAAAACATCTTCAGAACACCCCCATTTTGTTTATTTGCGAACATTTCAGGACACCGCGGGTGTTCTTAGAACACATTCAACTTGACAGAGAACAATATGGACAGCGTCCTCAGGACACCCCCTATGAACACTCCCCGGACACCGCGAGTGTTCTTAGAAGCGTCTTCAGAACACCACCATCTTGTTTATTTGCGAACATTTCAGGACACCGCGAGTGTTCTTAGGACACATTCAACTTGACAGAGAACAATACGGACAGCGTCCTCAGGACACCCCCTACGAACATTCGAGGACACCGGGAGTGTTCTTAGAAGCTTCTTCAGAACACCACCATCTTGTTTATTTGCGAACATTTCAGGACACCGCGAGTGTTCTTAGGACACATTCAACTTGACAGAGAACAATACAGACAGCGTCCTCAGGACACCCCCTACGAACACTCCCCGGACACCGCGAGTGTTCTTAGAAGCGTCTTCAGAACACCACCATCTTGTTTATTTGCGAACATTTCAGGACACCGCGAGTGTTCTTAGGACACATTCAACTTGACAGAGAACAATACGGACAGCGTCCTCAGGACACCCCCTACGAACACTCCCCGGACACCGCGAGTGTTCTTAGAAGCGTCTTCAGAACACCCCCATTTTGTTTATTTGCGAACATTTCAGGACACCGCGGGTGTTCTTAGAACACATTCAACTTGACAGAGAACAATACAGACAGCGTCCTCAGGACACCCCCTACAAACATTCCAGGACACCGGGAGTGTTCTTAGAAGCGTCTTCAGAACACCACCATCTTGTTTATTTGCGAACATTTCAGGACACCGCGAGTGTTCTTAGGACACATTCAACTTGACAGAGAACAATACGGACAGCGTCCTCAGGACACCCCCTACGAACACTCCCCGGACACCGCGAGTGTTCTTAGAAGCGTCTTCAGAACACCCCCATTTTGTTTATTTGCGAACATTTCAGGACACCGCAAGTGTTCTTAGGACACATTCAACTTGACAGAGAACAATACGGACAGCGTCCTCAGGACACCCCCTACGAACACTCCCCGGACACCGCGAGTGTTCTTAGAAGCGTCTTCAGAACACCCCCATTTTGTTTATTTGTGAACATTTCAGGACACCGCAAGTGTTCTTAGGACACATTCAACTTTACAGAGAACAATACGGACAGCGTCCTCAGGACACCCCCTACGAACACTCCCCGGACACCGCGAGTGTTCTTAGAAGCGTCTTCAGAACACCCCCATTTTGTTTATTTGCGAACATTTCAGGACACCGCGGGTGTTCTTAGAACACATTCAACTTGACAGAGAACAATACGGACAGCGTCCTCAGGACACCCCCTACGAACATTTCAGGACACCGGGAGTGTTCTCAAAAATGTCTTCAGAACACCCCCATTTTGTTTATTTGCGAACATTTCAGGACACCACGGGTGTTCTTAGAACACATTCAACTTGACAGAGAACAATACGGACAGCGTCCTCAGGACACCCCCTACGAACACTTCCCGGACACCGCGAGTGTTCTTAGAACAGTTTCACTTTGCTTGCAAACAAAACGGACACATATTGAGTCCTTAGAACACCCCCAGTCAGTTTATTTAGAACATTTCAGAACACCCGTGATGTCCGCAAACAAATCGAACACAAAAAGTTCGTCTAACACATAAAAAACACAACTTTCATCCTATCTCGTACACTCCGACCCTCCCCAAACACTCCTACACACCAACACACTCTACTAAATACACATTTTGAACAAAGTTTCACCGCGCTGTCCGCGGACGTCCGTGAATCCAAGATGGCGGGCGCTACCGAAAAATCTGACGCGCTTCACGCTCCACACCGTCCAATCAGCGAACACGTTGCATGTCCGCGAACATCACGCAAGACGATTGGCAAATCAGGACACTGTCCGCAGAGTGAACAGGGAAGTGTGTCCGCGAACCAAACACAGATATCACTTATTTTTTTTTACCTACTTTTTGGTCATTTTAAAAAAAACTACTGGACGGATTTTCACCAAATTTGCAAAAGCACGCTTTCGGGACCAAGCCGCTGCTCCTGGTCCAAATTTGGTGGAAATCCTTCCAGCGGGCAAAAGTTTTGGGATATATATATATATATTCAGTGAAAAAAACTTTGTTAAAGGGACGTTATGGTTCCAAGTAAAACCGAAAAACCCTTGAAATTCGCCATTTATGGTAAGCTAAGCAACCATAACTCGCGCCACCACCGTGCACTGCTAAGACTTACACCCAGGACATCAAAGATGACATCACAAATGCCATTGAACACAAACTTCAGGTATGGATATTTTCTGTATAGTAGATGAACACATTTTCAAACAGACTTTTACCTTGTAAAATCTGTAAAATGAATTTACTGTACTTTTTTCAATTTCCTAAAATCAACTATCACTTATAAACCTTTATACTATTTACTTTCTTTATACACACACACTCAAATCATGTTAAACTAACATTTTTTAAATGAAATATATAGACTACATATATTGAAACAAAATTGCATGCAAACACAATTTATGTTTAAACCTTTATAAAAAATACTTATACAATTTCATATTTTTTGTTTTTATTTATTTATTTACTTAATTACTTTAAATTAGACATGACATTGAGGCGCTATTACCTAGAACAGTTTACTTACAGAAATAGTGGTATTCACTAATATATTATAAATTTCACAAGACATAGTAAAGATATTTGTTTTTGCTACAGTTAGCCATTCAATACAATTTGTTCATTAAGAACATATCATATGTACTGAACTGATGCAATGTATCTTATCTAAATAAATTAGTTTAATGGTTTTACAGAAGGCACTGAGGATTTCAATTAAAAAAATCAATATCTAAATTAAAAACAGTGCTATATACAAACAAAGTTACTAATTTGAAGCTTTTACAGTTGCAGTGAAGACCAGTTTCCTGAAAAGAAGCAGCCGAATTCGAAGAAGAAAGAAAAACTAAGAAGTTACCTGTTAATTAAAAAAAAAAGTAAGTAAAATATCACCATAATATTTATATTATTAATCAAATATACTATAACATTAATACGAGCTAATTTGGTTTCTTAAAATAGAGATTTTGTACCATTTTGTCCAAAAATGTCCATGTCTTAAACAGCGATTTACAACCATATGGCCCACAAATTTCTATTTTTGGACACACAAATTAGCCAACTGAACCACTACAATTTTCATATTATAGAACAAACAACTGTTTTAATTGTATACATTAGATTTACTATTTGTACTTTTCCACACCACTAGCTTACTTTTTTTGTCATCTGAACCCCAGTTTAGTAACACATAAATTCAAGAATACCTATCCCTACTAGTTTTAGTTCCCAATGCACAATCACACACCATTACATACATCTTTATCATCTTAATCAAACACTCATGCACACAGCACACATACATTCCAGAACACCCCAACCCATATCTTCTTTATTTTTTTCAACAGACCCTAAAGAATGCCTACCAAAAGACAACTCCGTAGAAAGCAAGGCAAAATTAGAGCAAATGAAAATAAAGGTGTCCAACATAAGCATCCATCTCTAGCAGAATATGTAAAAAAAGTTGAAACAAAACAGCTAATACAATCATTTAGTGAAACACAAGAAGTTTCAAGTACAACAACTTCGCTTCCTCTATCAAAATGTAAAACAAACCAAAAAACAATTAACAGAAAATCAGCTATCAGTACAGATAAAACTACTTCTTCAAATTTTAATATAGTGCAAAGTAAGCATACCAAGAAAAGTATTTTAGCCAAAATATACCATCACAAAGTCCTTCAAAATCTTATAAAAACAGGAGAGAAATCAGGTTCAAAGCTTAAAACTTATCGTAGGAAATTAATCTTAGAAGCATTGATGGACAGTGAAATTCTTCTCAAAAGAAATTTATTTGTTTTACTGTTAAACAAAATGAAACCACTAACAAAACTAATAACTAAATTACAAAAAAGACTTCTCAATAAGTGAAATGTCAACAGAAAGAACTTCTTAAATATCTGCAGAGGTGAATGGAATCACACTACGAGCACAGAACCATATTTTAATGAAGAAGCGTACAAACAAAAGCAAACGAATACAATTGCCATAAATAGCAGTGGTCGAGGTTATGAAAAAGTGAATAATACCATAATGGAACAAGAAGTACTCCTTACAAAAATATGCCCTGAAAACTCAGAATTACCCTCCATTCAACTGAATCAGAACGTCTAGTGTACAAATGGCCATGCACGTCAATGTGTAACATTCCCAAACAATGTTTCAAATCTTTACACCAATTCCTCAATAAATATGTAAAAAGCAAATACAAAATCAAAATTAAATTACTGCAAAATATAGATACCTGTCCAGTGCGCAAGTACACAGGACTACAAGGACATTCATTGGCCTGCATTACAGGACCTACTTGTAAAACCACTTTCCATGATATCAAAAGGATATCAACACATCATTCAACTATAAGAAATCTAGTCTATAAACTGTACTATGCTAAAAGTCCTGTTTTAGCACTAGCAAAGTTAAATAACATCCTTCTACATGGTACAGCAAAAGACCTACTTGAAGAAATTCACTATATCCAGAAAAAATATTTTGGAAGTGAAAGCCATTTACAGAATGAAATAGCTTTAAACCAATTAAGCAACAATTCTACACATGGCAACCTTTTGCTAAACACATACAAAAAAGAAATACTAAAATTTAAAAGTACATCAGCTGAAGTACCAAACCATGTATGTGTATGTTGCCGTAGAATTTTTTATAAAAGTAACACAAAAACTGTGGACCTATCATACAAAATAGAAGACAATGAAGATTCTAATTGGTTTGAATTAGCTCTCTACCTTGTAGCAGAAAACAAATATGAAATAACTGAGCCCTTAATACTTTGCAGTTATTGCACTACAAAACTTGACAACAACCAAACTCCTTCACGTTCTATCACAAATAATTTGGAATTATACCCAGTACTAAAACCTCTACAACAACTTAATTTATATGAGAGCATCATAATTCAAACAGTACACCCATTTCAAGCAATAATACGCCTTCAACCAAAAACAGCAAAATTACCTCCCTCTGAATTGGTAAAAGGCATTCGTGGAAAAGTAGTTTATTTACCATTAAATCTAAAAGAAAATGTGCATACTCTAGGAGTGCAACGTCCAATGCAGCAATCTTTAATTATATTAGTAAATGGAGTACCTACAAAAGACAAAAAAATATGGCAACAGCTGGTAGATTTATACAAAGTTAGACAAGCCTTCCAATATCTTAAAGAGAATAATGAATATTACAAAGAAATTAATATTGAAGAAAACTTGAAAGATACAACTGAAATAATTCAAGAAACACAAGAAGCTGGTCAATTTGAGCTACTAGATCCTGCTACAATATCAAATACTTTAGACCATTATACAATTCATCCTTTGCACTGTAATGACACCGTACAAGATGTACTAGAAACTTACCAAATGCGTCAAACAAAAGGATCGCCAATCAGTATATGGGAAAAAAGTATAGAAGCACGTGCTTTTCCTCTACTCTTTCCTACTGGCAAAGGAGGAAGGTATGATGATAGACCTATTCAAATATCAGCTTCAGAATACCGCTTATTACGGATGTATTCTGAAGATCCCAGATTTAGACAAAATGTGGAATACATATTCCACCTACTCTTTGAAAGTGAACTAGCAACTTTATGTTACGGAGTTGCACACATATTAAAATCAGGATCACACTTTCAAAATATGACAGCTACACAATTATTAGAGAAAGTGCAACAAAAGGATGAGGTTTTACAATCAAATATTACAAATCTATTAGCAAATATGCTTGGTACTAAAGAGTACTGGTTTCGACGCCATGGAGATGTACGTTGTATGATCAGAAACCTTGGCCCACCCACTTGGTTTGTTACATTAAGTTGTGCAGAATATGCATGGGAAGATTTACATGATTTCCTACGCATATCAAATAAAAACAAAACAAACATAGATATTCTAACACCTGGAGAACTTTATTCTTTGGATCCTGTTAATGTTTCAAGATATTTTCACCATCGCTTCATTGCTATGCTACATTTTATTTGTAATAAAACTGTTCCTCCCCGTGGAGAAGTGCAAGAATACCAAGCCAGAGGAGCACCACATATCCACATGCTTTTATGGATTAAAGATGCTCCTAAATTTGGTCAAGACAGTGATGCCACTGTTTTACAGTTTATTGAAAAATATGTCACTTGTGAAATTCCATCAGAAGCCACAAATAGTGATCTTCGTGCACAAATTTTACAATTTCAAAGACACAAATGTGGAAAATATTGTCGTCGCAAATACAAAAACAAAGGCAAATACTACACCAAATGCCGATTTGGTTTCCCTAGACCAGTTACAAATACAGGTCAAGTAAACAACCTCATGTCTTCAGTTAGACATAGTGTTAAAGGTAAGTCACCTAAAAATACATATTACATAAAAAGAAAAGAAGAAGAAAAATATATCAATGATTATAATGCAATCATTGCCCACTTATGGAATGCAAACATAGATGTGCAGTACATTGCAGACAATTCTACTGCAGTTGCACGATATGTCACAGCATACTTAACTAAAGCAGAAAAGACAGAGCTCCAAGACCTCTGGAATGACCTGTCATCAGATAAAACAGTATCTCAGAAATTATACAGCTTGGGCATAAAAATGCTCACCCATAGAGAATGTGGATCTTATGAAGCAGCTGATCGTTTAACTGGTACTTCATTGTATGGTAAATCTGAAAATATAGTATGGCTAAGTCTTGGTCCAGCTAAAGCTAGAAAAAGAGTTCTAAAATCATATGAAGATATAGAAACAATAGCCAAAACATGATCTCAACAGCCAAGACATTTTAAAAAACAATTTATTGGACACATACTACCCAAACAAAAGTAATACTTTGGAAAACATGTGTCTATACCAAATAGCCCAAAACTACACATACAAAAATAATATGAAACCTTATGAAAAAAAAAGGTAAATATAGAGTGACAGACTGTGAAGGCAGCTTAGTTAAACTCACTAAACCAAATTTAATTAATCATATCAAATTGTCATTGAAGACTCCTAAACATAAAGAAGTATATTACATGTCCCTGCTACAACTCTTCAAACCATGGAGAAAAGAAGAACACTTACTAGATAACTATGACTCATATTAGGATGCTTTCAAAGCAAATGAAAGCACTATAACTGATGTAAACTTTACACAGTACAAAACAATGTTGCACAATGAACAGCAACATGAAGAAGAACTCCAAGCCCAACTAGATAAGGATACTCCTGACAGCAGTCAACCTTCTGTAACAGCAAGCCAAGAACCACTGGGAGAACCACTAATAACAAATGAGGCAGAATTAGCTATGATAGAAGTAGAAAACACCATGTGTCAGTTTGAAGATAAGGAAGACTAAACTATACTACAATCAAAACTAAACAATGAGCAAAGTAGCATTTTTCAAGAAGTAACAAAACACACATGGTGTAAAACATGAAAATAAAGAATGTTCCTGCCATAATTATAAACCTATACTACTGTACGTCAGTGGTGAAGCTGGTTCTGGCAAAACATTCCTAATCAAAATCATTAGTAAGTTCCTTCAACAATTGACAAACAACAAACTGTCAGCTGTTGTCACTGCCCCCACAGGTTTAGAAAGAAATGCAACCGATAATGGAAATTAGCGCCACAGACAAACTAGATGTACATGGTATGACACTACCCATGTGTGACCAAGCCACAACAAGACTAAATAATTTAGAAAAATCAATCTCAAACACAGCAGGCTTAGAAAAGTAATGCTTAAACGTAACCTTGACGTGGACCAAGGACTAGTTAATGGAGCACTGGGTACAGTTGTTGGCTTTCAAACATACCCACGTGACAACAAAATTCAGTTTGTCAATATACTCTTTGACAAACTTTCAGAAGTAAAACGGATAGGACGCTCAACAGCTAGATTCCTTCTCTTCAAAGATATGTATGTACGCAGAGAACAATTTTCTCTAACTCTTGCATACGCAGTCACGATTCATAAATCACAAGGTCTTACCCTAGACAAAGCAATGATAGATATTGATAACACAGTCTTTAAAGAAGGCATGAGCTACGTAGCACTATCACGCTTACGTACACTTGACGGTCTATTTCTAATCAACTTTGATGCAAGTAAAGTAAATGCTGATATTCCTTGCATTTTAGAATATAATAGACTTTGCTCACTATACACTCCCCATCTAAACACATATTCTGTTCCACAAAAACTAAAACGTTGTAAAAGAAAACTAAATGAAACAGAAATGCAACAGGACGTCACTGCAAATCCTCCAAAGAGATTAAAAGAAACTAATACTTCATCAAGTACCACAAACAAAAAAGAATCAATTAGAGAAAGTAAACCAGGTACTTCTTTAAAGAAGGAAGACAAACTCCAAAAAAAGCAGTTAGATACAGAACTACCTGGACCATTTAAATTCTCAAATATAGTTGGTGTAAGTTGCTATGCAAATGTAGCAATGAATATTCTATTTCAATTACCACCAATTGTTGACAACATTTACTCACACAGTACAGACCCATTGTGTTTGCAAATGTAGTAATTCACAGAAATGCAGCAAACAATCCTGACAACACATATAGTGTTTTTGGAATAAGACGACAATTGGACTACTGTGCTGGAATGGTGAAATTCACTATAAACTCACAGGAAGATCCACAAGAATTTCTAATGTACTTACTACAAGTACTGGAAAACTAAAACATACCTATGAATGAAATCTTTCAGATTTCATACATGTGGAAACATACATGCACTCTCTGCAACAATGTGACACAAGAAGAAATCCCCAATGAACGCTTCATTTATATATCAATACCAAATTGTGAATCCATTCCATTTCAGCAACTTGTACAAAATGCAAACCATGGTACATTATGCTCTACCTGCAATTCAGATAATCGCTCCACGTTAGTAATACAAACACATAGTAAATACGTAATACTAATGCTTCTACATTACAATGCAGATGGTACCAAAAACAACTGCAAGCTGACTGGATTCACACATGGTCAAATATCACTTGGTAAGAAAACCTTCACAACAATAGGTATAATCTACCACGCAGGAGCCTCAACCAATTCAGGGCACTACACTGCATATATAAAAAAGAAATGTGGATGGTTTGAATGTAATGATAGTACCATTACTCTAAAGCAGAGATTACCAGAAAATCTTACAAACGCTTATTTGATGTTCTTAAAACCAAAATTTGATAAATAAACTGTATTTAAACCTTTAAATAAATTTGTGTTGAAAAAATATAAACTGTTAGAATACTCCAAAAGCTATGTAACTGCTCAAAGAGTCTACAACAACTAATCAGATAAATGAATACCACTAAATTAGACCAATGAATACACAGTTAGAATACGCCAATTGGTATATAACTGTCCCAAAATTATAAATTTGTGTTAAAATAATATAAACTGTTAGAATACTCCAAAAGCTATCTAACTGCTCAAAGATTCTACAACAACTAATCAGATAAATGAATACCACTAAATTAGACCAAAGAATACACAGTTAGAATACGCCAATTGGTATATAACTGTCCCAAAATTATAAATTTGTGTTAAAATAATATAAACTGTTAGAATACTCCAAAAGCTATCTAACAGCTCAAAGATTCTACACCAACTAATCAGATAAATGAATACCACTAAATTAGGCCAAAAAATACACAGTTAGAATACGCCAATTGGTATCTAACTGTCCCAAAATTTAACAATATCCAAATAGATAAATCAAAAACACTAAAATATATTAAAAATATAGACAGTTAGAATACGCCAATTGGTATCTAACTGCTCCAAAATTTTATAATATCAAAACAAATGAAGAATCTGTTACTGCTCCACAAAAAATACAACAAAGCAAAGTATAAAGCATTAGCCAGAAACAACAAGTGAACACTCAAAACAAACAAACAAATAAACTGTAGCATAACAGAAAAAGAGTTTAATATGAGGGTCGAAAAAAAATAAAAGTATATTGCTTATACAATGTAATAAGTCATTACAAAATACTAATACTAACATGCTATTTTCTTTTATCACAGAAATGAAGAAGAAAAACATGGACTCCCATTACTAGACCAAACAGTAAGTATACAATAATAAGGACAACCATAGCAGCATATCACATCCATAGTATCTAATACCTTTGTTCCTTATACATTTGTTTTTCACCCAAAGTTATAAGCAAATATGAATGTGATATGCTGCGGTGGGTGTTGCCAGGGCATACAGTCTTGGGTGCATGGCCAAATGGCCATGCACCCAATTTATTTATTTGTAATGACCAAATGGCCATGCACCCAAGACTCTATGCCCTGGCAACAACCACCGCAGCATATCACATCCATAGAGTCAAACATTTCAACTATGATCTATGGGAAACTTTTAATGTCTGCAAACAATGTGAGTGTTCTTAGAACACTTTCAACTTAACAACGAACAATACGGACAGCGTCCTAAGGACACCCCCTACAAACATTCCAGGACACCGGGAGTGTTCTTAGAACACTTTCAACTTAACAACGAACAATACGGACATCGTCCTAAGGACACCCCCTACGAACATTCCAGGACACCGGGAGTGTTCTTAGAAGCGTCTTCAGAACACCCCCATTTGGTTTATTTGCGAACATTTCAGGACACCGCGAGCGTTCTTAGGACACATTCAACTTGACAGAGAACAATACGGACAGCGTCCTCAGGACTCCCCCTACGAACACTCCCCGGACACCGCGAGTGTTCTTAGAAGCCTCTTCAGAACGCCACCATCTTGTTTATTTGCGAACATTTCAGTACACTGTCAGTGTTCTTAGGACACATTCAACTTGACAGAGAACAATACGGACAGCGTCCTCAGGACACCCCCTACGAACACTCCCAAGACACCGCGAGTGTTCTTAGAAGCGTCTTCAGAACACCCCCATTTTGTTTATTTGCGAACATTTCAGGACACCGCAAGTGTTCTTAGGACACATTCAACTTGACAGAGAACAATACGGACAGCGTCCTCAGGACACCCCCTACGACACTCCCCGGACACCGCAAGTGTTCTTAGAAGCGTCTTCAGAACACCCCCATTTTGTTTATTTGCGAACATTTCAGGACACCGCGAGTGTTCTTAGAACACATTCAACTTGACAGAGAACAATACGGACAGCGTCCTCAGAACACCCCCTACAAACATTTCAGGACACTGGGAGTGTTCTCAAAAACGTCTTCAGAACACCCCCATTTTGTTTATTTGCGAACATTTCAGGACACCGCGCGTGTTCTTAGAACACATTCAACTTGACAGAGAACAATACGGACAGCGTCCTCAGGACACCACCTACGAACACTCCCTGGACACCGCGAGTGTTCTTAGAACAGTTTCACTTTGCTTGCGAACAAAACGGACACATATTGACTCCTTAGAACACCCCCTAGTCAGTTTATTTAGAACATTTCAGAACACCCGCGATGGCCGCAAACAAATCGAACACATAAAGAACCTCTAACACATAAAAAACACAACTTTTATCCTATCTCATACACTCCCACCCTCCCCAAACACTCCTACACACCAACACACTCTACAAAATACACATTTTGAACAAAGTTTCACCGCGCTGACCGGGGACGTCCGCGAATCCAAGATGGCGGGCACTACTGAAAAATCTGACTTGCTTCACGATCCACGCCGTCCAATCAGCGAACACTTTGCATGTCCGCGAACATCACGCAAGACGATTGGCCAATCAGGACACTTTCCGCGGAGCGAACAGGGAAGTGTACCCGCAAACCGAACACAGATATCACTAATTTTTTTTGACCTACTTTTTGGTCATTTAAAAAAAAACTACTGGACAGATTTTCACCAAATTTGCAAAAGCACGCTTTCGGGACCAAGCCGCTGCTCCTGGTCCAAATTTGGTGGAAATCCGTCCAGCGGTTTGGGCTGTAGGCGCGAGCAAAATTTTTTTCCCATTCACTCTATGGAGAGTGAGTATAATGTATACAAATATGAGCATATAGAGGGAAGGTAGAGTAATAAAAATAAAACTATGAGAAAGTGCTGATAGCCATAATGATTATCTTCATGCACAGAAAGGATTGCTCTCTTTCAAGCATGTAACTTCCGCTATGTATATGTTTCATATGATGTGACTGGACCCTAAGTCTACAAATATAGTACCTTTTCAATTTTTACTTCATGACTGTTACTGAAGAAAACTATGTGGCTTTGATATGTCAGTAAAGGATAAAAAGGGAGAGCCAGCCATGTGATGTCATCAGTGATGTCATAAATGACATTTGTGATGTCATCTTTGATGTCCTGGGTGTTAGTCTTAGCAGTGCACGGTGGTGGCGCGAGTTATGGTTGCTTAGCTTACCATAACTGGCGCATTTCAAGGGTTTTTCGGTTTTACTTGGAACCATAACGTCCCTTTAGCAAAGTTTTTTCACTGAATTTCATAGGTTTTTAGTAGCGCAACTTAACCATAACGTCCCTTTAACAAAGTTTTTTCACTGAATTTCATAGTTTTTTAGTAGCACAACTTAACAATAATGACTTTGACTTTATATACATGTCATATGGAACTGACTAGATCTCTTCTTATGAACTTGATGTCTGCAAACTTATTTAATGTTCGCGGACATGTTCGGAGAACAGTACCACTACCTAAAAACTGTGGGGTAGGGGTGGTGGGGTATGTTTGATTGTTATATCATAATATAGGAACATTTAACAAATTCAAAAAGCAGCACACAAACACATTATATATAGTAATACATAAGAAATGTAACCCATATATGTAACACACTAACCATTCATTTAAATACAATATGTTCTGAAATGGAATATACCACAAGAAGATAAATTGGCTTCCAACATAATTACCTCACAGACACAACAGAACTGAGAACAAGACCAGACCCACTGATTACATAGGATTTATCTTACCAGAAATAGTAAGTGTACTTCATTTTACTCATATATTTATAAACTTTCTGTATTAGATTAAAAAATATATTATCTTTTTTTTTTTTTTCTCACAGAAATGTCTAGTACTCTGGAATGGCTAGAGGACAGAGAAAACAAATATGAAATAACTGAGCCCTTAATACTTTGCAGTTATTGCACTACAAAACTTGACAACAACCAAACTCCTTCACGTTCTATCACAAATAATTTGGAATTATACCCAGTACTATAACCTCTACAACAACTTAATTTATATGAGAGCATCATAATTCAAACAGTACACCCATTTCAAGCAATAATACGCCTTTAACCAACAACAGCAAAATTACCTCCCTCTGAATTGGTAAAAGGCATTCGTGGAAAAGTATTTTATTTACCATTAAATCTAAAAGAAAATGTGCATACTCTAGGAGTGCAACGTCCAATGCAGCAATCTTTAATTATATTAGTAAATGGAGTACCTACAAAAGACAAAAAAATATGGCAACAGCTGGTAGATTTATACAAAGTTAGACAAGCCTTCCAATATCTTAAAGAGAATAATGAATATTACAAAGAAATTAATATTGAAGAAAACTTGAAAGATACAACTGAAATAATTCAAGAAACACAAGAAGCTGGTCAATTTGAGCTATTAGATCCTGCTACAATATCAAATACTTTAGACCATTATACAATTCATCCATTGCACTGTAATGACACCGTACAAGATGTACTAGAAACTTACCAAATGCGTCAAACAAAAGGATCGCCAATCAGTATATGGGAAAAAAGTAGAGAAGCACGTGGTTTTCCTCTACTCTTTCCTACTGGCAAAGGAGGAAGGTATGATGATAGACCTATTCAAATATCAGCTTCAGAATACCGCTTATTAAGGATGTATTCTGAAGATCCTAGATTTAGACAAAATGTGGAATACATATTCCACCTACTCTTTGAAAGTGAACTAGCAACTTTATGTTACGGAGTTGCACACATATTAAAATCAGGATCACACTTTCAAAATATGACAGCTAGCTACACAATTATTAGAGAAAGTGCAACAAAAGGATGAGGTTTTACAATCAAATATTACAAATCTATTAGCAAATATGCATGGTACTAAAGAGTACTGGTTTCGACGTCACGGAGATGTACGTTGTATGATCAGAAACCTTGGCCCACCCACTTGGTTTGTTACATTAAGTTGTGCAGAATATGCATGGGAAGATTTACATGATTTCCTACGCATATCAAATAAAAACAAAACAAACATAGATATTCTAACACCTGGAGAACTTTATTCTTTGGATCCTGTTAATGTTTCAAGATATTTTCACCATCGCTTCATTGCTATGCTACATTTTATTTGTAATAAAACTGTTCCTCCCCTTGGAGAAGTACAACACTTCTTTTGGAGAAAAGAATACCAAGCCAGAGGAGCACCACATATCCACATGCTTTTATGGATTAAAGATGCTCCTAAATTTGGTCAAGACAGTGATGCCACTGTTTTACAGTTTATTGAAAAATATGTCACTTGTGAAATTCCACCAGAAGCCACAAATAGTGATCTTCGTGCACAAATTTTACAATTTCAAAGACACAAATGTGGAAAATATTGTCGTCGCAAATACAAAAACAAAGGCAAATACTACACCAAATGCCGATTTGTTTTCCCTAGACCAGTTACAAATACAGGTCAAGTAAACAACCTCATGTCTTCAGTTAGACATAGTGTTAAAGGTAAGTCACCTAAAAATACATATTACATAAAAAGAAAAGAAGAAGAAAAATATATCAATGATTATAATGCAATCATTGCCCACTTATGGAATGCAAACATAGATGTGCAGTACATTGCAGACAATTCTACTGCAGTTGCACGATATGTCACAGCATACTTAACTAAAGCAGAAAAGACAGAGCTCCAAGACCTCTGGAATGACCTGTCATCAGATAAAACAGTATCTCAGAAATTATACAGCTTGGGCATAAAAATGCTCACCCATAGAGAATGTGGATCTTATGAAGCAGCTGATCGTTTAACTGGTACTTCATTGTATGGTAAATCTGAAAATATAGTATGGCTAAGTCTTGGTCCAGCTAAAGCTAGAAAAAGAGTTCTAAAATCATATGAAGATATAGAAACAATAGCCAAAACATGATCTCAACAGCCAAGACATTTTAAAAAACAATTTATTGGACACATACTACCCAAACAGAAGTAATACTTTGGAAAACATGTGTCTATACCAAACAGCCCAAAACTACACATACAAAAATAATATGAAACCTTATGAAAAAAAAGCTAAATATAGAGTGACAGACTGTGAAGGCACCTTAGTTAAACTCACTAAACCAAATGTAATTAATCATATCAAATTGTCATTGAAGACTCCTCAACATAAAGAAGTATATTACATGTCCCTGCTACAACTCTTCAAACCATGGAGAAAAGAAGAACAATTACTAGATAACTATGACTCATATGAGGATGCTTTCAAAGCAAATGAAAGCACTATGACTGATGTGAACTTTACACAGTACAAAACAATGTTGCACAATGAACAGCAACATGAAGAAGAACTCCAAGCCCAACTAGATAAGGATACTCCTGACAGCAGTCAACCTTCTGTAACAGCAAGCCAAGAACCACTGGGAGAACCACTAATAACAAATGAGGCAGAATTAGCTATGATAGAAGTAGAAAACACCATGTGTCAGTTTGAAGATAACAAAGACTAAACTATACTACAATCAAAACTAAACAATGAGCAAAGTAGCATTTTTCAAGAAGTAACAAAACAAATTGCACATGGTGTAAAACATGAAAATAAAGAATGTTCCTGCCATAATTATAAACCTATACTACTGTACGTCAGTGGTGAAGCTGGTTCTGGCAAAACATTCCTAATCAAAATCATTAGTAAGTTCCTTCAACAATTGACAAACAACAAACTGTCAGCTGTTGTCACTGCCCCCACAGGTTTAGCTGCCTACAACATAGGTGGTGTTACATTACACCGATTACTACTATTACCAGTAGAACACCAGAACAAATTAGTCTATTACAAACTTTCTGCAGAAGCTGCAATGGAATTACGCAGAGTATTGAAACAAATGAAAATGCTACTAATAGATGAAGTGAGCATGGTCTCCAACCTGATGTTAGCTTTGATTCACCTCAGATTACAAGAAGTACTCAAAACAGACTATGAAGAGCTCTTTGCAGGAAAACACATTATTGTTTTTGGAGATCTGCTTCAATTAACACCAGTAAAAGGTGAACCTATTTTTAAAACATTAGGGCACAAACTCTGCCGTAAAACTGTTGGCAGCATTGGAAATGTCAACTTTGACAACATTTCCAATACAGAGAATTAACAGAAAACATGCGCCAATCTGCAGATCTAACTTATGCCAACATTTTAAAAAGTTTGAGAGTTGGTATACTTTCTAAAGAAGCAGAAGCAACATTGAAAACCCGGCACATTAATGCACTTTATGTCGATAATGCATGTGCTACAGATGTTATGAAACAATTAGCCCACAAAAATGTCAATTGTATGGCCTTAATGCCAACTCTTGCAAGCTGTTTCAAATTCAATGAAATCATGCTAAGTAAAGAAATGCAACCGATAATGGAAATTAGCGCCACAGACAAACTAGATGTACATGGTATGACACTACCCATGTGTGACCAAGCCACAACAAGACTAAATCATTTAGAAAAATCAATCTCAAACACAGCAGGCTTAGAAAAGATGTTAAAATTATCCTTAAATTGCAGAGTAATGCTTAAACGTAACCTTGACGTGGACCAAGGACTAGTTAATGGAGCACTGAGTACAGTTGTTGGCTTTCAAACATACCCACGTGACAACAAAATTCAGTTTGTCAATATACTCTTTGACAAACTTTCAGAAGTAAAATGGATAGGACGCTCAAAAGCTAGATTCCTTCTCTTCAAAGATATGTATGTACGCAGAGAACAATTTTCTCTAACTCTTGCATACGCAGTCACGATTCATAAATCACAAGGTCTTACCCTAGACAAAGCAATGATAGATATTGGTAACACAGTCTTTAAAGAAGGCATGATCTACGTAGCACTATCATGCTTACGTACACTTGACGGTCTATTTCTAATCAACTTTGATGCAAGTAAAGTAAATGCTGATATTCCTTGCATTTTAGAATATAATAGACTTTGCTCACTATACACTCCCCATCTAAACACATATTCTGTTCCACAAAAACTAAAACGTTGTAAAAGAAAACTAAATGAAACAGAAATGCAACAGGACGTCACTGCAAATCCTCCAAAGAGAGTAAAAGAAATTAATACTTCATCAAGTACCACAAACAAAAAAGAATCAATTAGAGAAAGTAAACCAGGTACTTCTTTAAAGAAGGAAGACAAACTCCAAAAAAAGCAGTTAGATACAGAACTACCTGGACCATTTAAATTCTCAAATATAGTTGGTGTAAATTGCTATGCAAATGTAGCAATGAATATTCTATTTCAATTACCACCAATTGTTGACAACATTTACTCACACAGTACAGACCCATTGTGTTTGCAAATGTAGTACTTCACAGAAATGCAGCAAACAATCCTGACAACACATATAGTGTTTTTGGAATAAGACGACAATTGGACTACTGTGCTGGAAAGGTGAAATTCACTATAAACTCACAGGAAGATCCACAAGAATTTCTAATGTACTTACTACAAGTACTGGAAAACTAAAACATACCTATAAATGAAATCTTTCAGATTTCATACATGTGGAAACATACATGCACTCTCTGCAACAATGTGACACAAGAAGAAATCCCCAATGAACGCTTCATTTATATATCAATACCAAATTGTGAATCCATTCCATTTCAGCAACTTGTACAAAATGCAAACCATGGTACATTATGCTTTACCTGCAATTCAGATAATCGCTCCACGTTAGTAATACAAACACATAGTAAATACGTAATACTAATGCTTCTACGTTACAATGCAGATGGTACCAAAAACAACTGCAAGCTGACTGGATTCACACATGGTCAAATATCACTTGGTAAGAAAACCTTCACAACAATAGGTATAATCTACCACGCAGGAGCCTCAACCAATTCAGGGCACTACACTGCATGTATAAAAAAGAAATGTGGATGGTTTGAATGTAATGATGGTACCATTACTCTAAAGCAGAGATTACCAGAAAATCTTACAAACGCTTATTTGATGTTCTTAAAACCAAAATTTGATAAATAAACTGTATTTAAACCTTTAAATAAATTTGTGTTAAAAAAATATAAACTGTTAGAATACTCCAAAAGCTATCTAACTGCTCAAAGATTCTACAACAACTAATCAGATAAATGAATACCACTAAATTAGACCAAAGAATACACAGTTAGAATACGCCAATTGGTATCTAACTGTCCCAAAATTATAAATTTGTGTTAAAATAATATAAACTGTTAGAATACTCCAAAAGCTATCTAACAGCTCAAAGATTCTACAACAACTAATCAGATAAATGAATACCACTAAATTAGGCCAAAAAATACACAGTTAGAATACGCCAATTGGTATCTAACTGTCCCAAAATTTAACAATATCCAAATAGATAAATCAAAAACACTAAAATATATTAAAAATATAGACAGTTAGAATACGCCAATTGGTATCTAACTGCTCCAAAATTTTATAATATCAAAACAAATGAAGAATCTGTTACTGCTCCACAAAAAATACAACAAAGCAAAGTATAAAGCATTAGCCAGAAACAACAAGTGAACACTCAAAACAAACAAACAAATAAACTGTAGCATAACAGAAAAAGAGTTTAATATGAGGGTCGAAAAAAAATAAAAGTATATTGCTTATACAATGTAATAAGTCATTACAAAATACTAATACTAACATGCTATTTTTTTTTATCACAGAAATGAAGAAGAAAAACATGGACTCCCATTACTAGACCAAATAGTAAGTATACAATAATAAGGACAACCATAGCAGCATATCACATCCATAGTATCTAATACCTTTGTTCCTTATACATTTGTTTTTCACCCAAAGTTATAAGCAAATATGAATGTGATATGCTGCGGTGGTTGTTGCCAGGGCATACAGTCTTGGGTGCATGGCCAAATGGCTCTATGCCCTGGCAACAACCACCGCAGCATATCACATCCATAGAGTCAAACATTTCAACTATGATCTATGGGAAATTTTTAATGTCTGCGAACAATGTGAGTGTTCTTAGAACACTTTCAACTTAACAACGAACAATACGGACAGCGTCCTAAGGACACCCCCTACGAACATTCCAGGACACCGGGAGTGTTCTTAGAAGCGTCTTCAGAACACCCCCATTTGGTTTCTTTGCGAACATTTCAGGACACTGCGAGTGTTCTTAGGACACATTCAACTTGACAGAGAACAATACGGACAGCGTCCTCAGGACACCCCCTACGAACACTCCCCGGACACCGCGAGTGTTCTTAGAAGCCTCTTCAGAACGCCACCATCCTGTTTATTTGCGAACATTTCAGTACACCGTGAGTGTTCTTAGGACACATTCAACTTGACAGAGAACAATACGGACAGCGTCCTCAGGACACCCCCTACGAACACTCCCCAGACACCGCGAGTGTTCTTAGAAGCGTCTTCAGAACACCCCCATTTTGTTTATTTGCGAACATTTCAGGACACCGCGAGTGTTCTTAGGACACATTCAACTTGACAGAGAACAATACGGACAGCGTCCTCAGGACACCCCCTACGACACTCCCCGGACACCGCGAGTGTTCTTAGAAGCGTCTTCAGAACACCCCCATTTTGTTTATTTGCGTACATTTCAGGACACCGCAAGTGTTCTTAGAACACATTCAACTTGACAGAGAACAATACGGACAGCGTCCTCAGAACACCCCCTACAAACATTTCAGGACACCGGGAGTGTTCTCAAAAACGTCTTCAGAACACCCCCATTTTGTTTATTTGCGAACATTTCAGGACACCGCGCGTGTTCTTAGAACACATTCAACTTGACAGAGAACAATACAGACAGCGTCCTCAGGACACCACCTACGAACACTCCCCGGACACCGCGAGTGTTCTTAGAACAGTTTCACTTAGCTTGCGAACAAAACAGACACATATTGACTCCTTAGAACACCCGCTAGTCAGTTTATTTAGAACATTTCAGAACACCCGTGATGGCCGCAAACAAATCGAACACAAAATGAACCTCTAACACATAAAAAACACAACTTTCATCCTATCTCATACACTCCCACCCTCCCCAAACACTCCTACACACCAACACACTCTACTAAATACACATTTTGAACAAAGTTTCACCGCGCTGTCCGGGGACGTCCGCGAATCCAAGATGGCGGGCGCTACCGAAAAATCTGACGCGCTTCACGATCCACGCCGTCCAATCAGCGAACACTTTGCATGTCCGCGAACATCACGCAAGACGATTGGCCAATCAGGACACTTTCCGCGGAGCGAACAGGGAAGTGTATCCGCAAACCGAACACAGATATCACTAATTTTTTTTTATCTACTTTTTAGTCATTTAAAAAAAAACTACTGGACGGATTTTCACCAAATTTGCAAAAGCACGCTTTCGGGACCAAGCCGCTGCTCCTGGTCCAAATTTGGTGGAAATCCGTCCAGCGGTTTGGGCTGTAGGCGCGAGCAAAATTTTTTTCCCATTCACTCTATGGAGAGTGAGTATAATGTATACAAATATGAGCATATAGAGGGAAGGTAGAGTAATAAAAATAAAACTATGAGAAAGTGCTGATAACCATAATGATTATCTTCATGCACAGAAAGGATTGCTCTCTTTCAAGCCTGTATCTTCCGCTATGTATATGTTTCATATGATGTGACTGGACCCTAAGTCTACAACTATAGTACCTTTTCAATTTTTATATCCTGACTGTTACTGAAGAAAACTATGTGGCTTCGATATGTCAGTAAAGGATAAAAAGGGAGAGCCAGCCATGTGATGTCATCAGTGATGTCATCAATGACATTTGTGATGTCATCTTTGATGTCCTGGGTGTTAGTCTTAGCAGTGCACGGTGGTGGCGCGAGTTATGGTTGCTTAGCTTACCATAACTGGCGAATTTCAAGGGTTTTTCGGTTTTACTTGGAACCATAACGTCCCTTTAACAAAGTTTTTTCACTGAATTTCATAGTTTTTTAGTAGCACAATTTAACAATAATTACTTTGACTTTATATACATGTCATATGGAACTGACTAGATCTCTTCTTATGAACTTGATGTCCGCGAACTTATTTAATGTTCGCGGACATGTTCGGAGACCAGTACCACTACCTAAAAACTGTGGGGCGGGGGTGGTGGGGTATGTTTGATTGTTATATCATAATATAGGAACATTTAACAAATTCAAAAAGCAGCACACAAACACATTATATATAGTAATACATAAGAAATGTAACCCATATATGTAACACACTAACCATTCATTTAAATACAATATGTCCTGAAATGGAATATACCACAAGAAGATAAATTGGCTTCCAACATAATTACCTCACAGACACAACAGAACTGAGAACAAGACCAGACCCACTGAATACATAGGACTTATCTTACCAGAAATAGTAAGTGTACTTCATTTTACTCATATATTTATAAACTTTCTGTATTAGATTAAAAAATATATTATCTTTTTTTTTTTCTCACAGAAATGTCTAGTACTCTGGAATGGCTAGAGGACAATTTCCCACATGAAGAAATGTCACAAGATAGTGAAACTAATGATAAACACTTTATAATATAAATCATTTATTTATTATTTTTTTTATAGACATTTAACATATATATTATTTTTTTGTACAGAGCATACCAAAATAGAAAAAACTTCAGAAAACCCTGTTATGGATAACAGTCTTCACAATATAGAAGAAAAAATGGATGTATTGTTGGCTAATTTTAATAATTTAAAAACTTTTGTAGAAAATCATTTCAAACCAAAAACCTCGTACCATTGCCCCACATGTACTTGTCCCTCCTCATCATATCCCAGTCAATTATCCCCAAACCCTCTCCATAATCCAAAACATTTTGATGAGACTTCCATCCTTTCTTCACCTAATACCAATCATGTTGAAACCCCAAATTCTCCTGTTTTTGTTTCTGTTTCTGCCTCACCTTCTCTGTCATAAATTATTAATACTGTTAAATAAAGTTTAATTTTTATATTGTATTGTGAATAGTTTCAGTTTTCTTTTTTAAAAAACAATAAAAGTGTCCGCGGACAGTGCGAGTGTTCTGAAATGTTCGTACATAAACGAAAATGGAGGTGTCCTGAAGAACACCACACCTGTTTGTACTGTTCGCTAGCAAGTTGAAACTGTTCTAAGAACACACGTGGTGTCCTGAAATGTTCGTAAAGAAACAAAAATTAAAGTGTTCTAAAGAACACTATATCTGTCCGTAATGTTCGCTATCAACTTAAAACTGTCCTAAGAACACAATTGGTGTCCTGAAATGTTCGTAAATAAACGAAAATGATGTGTCCTGAACAACAGTACAACTGTTCGTAGTGTTCGCTAGCAACATGAAACTGTACTAAGAACACACGCGGTGTCCTGAATTGTTCGTAAACAAACAAAAATTAAAGTGTTAAAGTGTCCTAAAGAACACTATACCTGTCCGGTACTGTTCGCTAGTAAGTTCAAACTGTTCTAAGAACGCCATTGGTGTCCTGAAATGTTCGTACGTAAACGAAAATGGAGGTGTCCTGAAGAACACTATACCTGTTCGTAGTGTTCGCTACCCAATTGAAACTGTTCTAAGAACACAATTGGTGTCCTGCAATGTTCGTACATAAACGAAATTACACGTGTCCTGAAGAACACTATATCTGTCCTTATTGTTCGCTACCAAGTTTAAACTGTTCTAATAACACACGCGGTGTCCTGAAATGTTCGTTTCACGTGTGACGCACTTTTAATTACTTCAGAACCCGAACAGTGTCCATAGGACATCAATGCGCATGCGCTAACCAATCTCTGTGCACTTGGTGTCCTGCGGACAGGCGCTTCCTTCGCGGACTAGTTCGCGAACGGATCATATGACCGCACCCACGCTCATCGTGTGTCCTGAAATGCGGACACTGTTCATGTCCCAGAACAATTTAAAAGTACATTTTCAGTTAATCCATAATATTTTTCAATAAAATATCACCATGGCACAAGTCCCACATAGCAATCTTGAGTTTCTATATACCTTTTGAAACTTTCCGATCCTTTTTTTGTGTTCAATCTGTCCGCGGACAGTGCGCATGTCCGCGAACCACGCACAAGCACCCCTATAAAAGACCACGCCCAAGAGCTTATTCCCATTGTGTTTCTGGCTATTCTTCAGAACACAGTGATTTTTGCTGCCACCTGCAGACTACACCATCATCGAGATGGCATCCTTGGCTGCTGAACTGCCACTTGGTGCTGCACCTGCTTCAGCACCACCCCCACCCCTCCACCACCACCACCTCCCCAAGGGCCTGAAGAGGGGAACAGGAGTGAGGATGCGGAGGAGGAAGAAGAGGATGATGAGAATGAGGTAGAGGAAAACCCTACTACCCGCACTAGGCGTGAGTCTTGGGTGTGGTGGTTATTTACCATTCATGGTAATGTTCCTAAGGCTCGTGCAAACCGTGTTACCTGCAATGAGTGCAAAATGATACTCAGTCGCGGGAAGCACGGTAAGTACAGCTTTGGGACCACTACTATGAAGCGACACCTGAGGTCATTTCACTCTGGGGCTATTCGCAGGGTTGTACCTTGCGAAGAACGTAGCAGGTTGATTTCCTCTACTTCATCCTCTGTTTCTGATCCTGTCACCACAAGGCCCACCTCTGTGGGACAGCGTCTTCCTCAAGCTGCCTCACAGGCCATACAGAATGCTGATGACCCTTACCTTTCGAGGGTCACAGTTGTATGTATGTACTGTGACACAGTACTCTGCAGGGGGGAGCGACTTCGGAGTGCTTTTGAGACTATCGTCTCAGAGCACGAGAAGACCTGCTCACTACCCAAATAAAACCCACTCTACATCTTCCTCTCTCAGCTCGCCCTTTCTTATCCCTGTGGTTGGTGTCCCCCCCTTTACCCACCTTTACCCTCCTCTCCTAGTGTGTCGTGTCTGAAAAACCAAAAAAAATACAAAATTACAAAAATCAAAAAAAAATAAGGCTCTTTTCAGAGCCGCCTTTCCCAGTTAAAAAATAGAAGTGAAAATAAATGAAGCAGGGCTCTTTGTATTTTTTAGAAGTCCGTGGACAGTTTGCGAACATTAAAAAAATTGGGTTGCTACTCCATCACAAATATTGTAATTTTCTCTGGAAAGAAGTGGTGGCTCTGAAAAGATCTACTTCAAAATCGTTGTTGTAATTCCAAAAAAGGTCGCAATGCATTTTGTACATTTCTCAGAAAAATCTGATTGCCAGCAAAAGTAAGATGGACTCCATCACTGCGAGAAATGTATGTACTACAAAACATAATATTTTCATTGTGAAAAGAAGACATGCCAAAATCTCTTAGAAAGGCACAAACAGCCTTATTAACATTGCGCCTTGCTTTTTCCATTTGTGGACCAAATGAAGAAGAACAAAGCCACATTTGTCTCTGCGCAATCTGTGAAAATATCACTTGAGAATTAGGAAACATGTCCATAATCTTCCTAAGTCCTTCTTTCATAGCAAATTGCAAAAAAATTCCAGTCACATGTCCTAAACTGTTCCCTCCACAATGAATTACAATTATGTCTGGATGTTGCTCTGTCTCCAAAGTAGCACAGAGAGGTAGCAAGTCCAACCACTTCATTCCACGTACTCCATGCCAGTGTACTTCCACATGTGGGAATCCAAGATCTACAGCTACTCCACAGCTTTCTGCATCCACCTTCAACCAATGTATCCACGAATCTCCTAAAATCCAAACAATCTGTTTTCTGAAACACACAGCCATAGCTATCTTTTGTTCTCTCAGCAAAAAGAGTATCTGAGAAAATCTCTCCTGGCACAACACACCCACCAAACTTTCCTGACCAATCCCTTTCAGTGCTTATTCTCATTTGCATGACTTCTGAACCCAAAAATCCCCGGATGTAACTCCTGATGTCCGCGAACTACCGCCATGTCCGCGGACATATCGTAACATGAACAGCCCTTCTACCATTTCCACTACACTCTCTCTGCCATTCCCTCATTGGATGTACCTCAAAAATCACATGACCATGCACCAATCACATTCAAGACCTCTACATTTAACTGCATCATCATAGATCAGCACTGCAAATGTACTCTGAATCTCTCTGAGTACAAGTGTCATAACATTGGCAAGCAGCATCTACCAGAAATACTGTACAAGTCTTCAAGATTTCTACTTGCAGCTCCATGCATATCCATATGCATGAACACAAACTTCAGGTATGGATATTTTCTGTATAGTAGATGAACACATTTTCAAACAGACTTTTACCTTGTAAAATCTGTAAAATGAATTTACTGTACTTTTTTCAATTTCCTAAAATCAACTATCGCTTATAAACCTTTATACTATTTACTTTCTTTATACACACACACTCAAATCATGTTAAACTAACATTTTTTAAATGAAATATATAGACTACATATATTGAAACAAAATTGCATGCAAACACAATCTATGTTTAAACCTTTATAAAAATACTTATATAATTTCATATTTTTTGTTTTTATTTATTTATTTACTTAATTACTTTAAATTAGACATGACATTGAGGCGCTATTACCTAGAACAGTTTACTTACAGAAATAGTGGTATTCACTAATATATTATAAATTTCACAAGACATAGTAAAGATATTTTTTTTTGCTACAGTTAGTCATTCAATACAATTTGTTCATTAAGAACATATCATATGTACTGAACTGATGCAATGTATCTTATGTAAATAAATTAGTTTAATGGTTTTAAAGAAGGCACTGAGGATTTCAATTAAAATAAATCAATATCTAAATTAAAAACAGTGCTATATACAAACAAAATTACTAATTTGAAGCTTTTACAATTGCAGTGAAGACCAGTTTCCTGAAAAGAAGCAGCCGAATTCGAAGAAGAAAGAAAAACTAAGAAGTTACCTGTTAATTTAAAAAAAAGGAAGTAAAATATCACCATAATATTTGTATTATTAATCAAATATACTATAACGTTAATACAAGCTATTTCGGTTTCTAAAAATAGAGATTTTGTACCATTTTGTGCAAAAATGTCCATGTCTTAAACAGCGATTTACAGCCAGAATGGCCCACAAATGTCTATTTTTGGACACACAAATTACCCAACTGAACCACTACAATTTTCATATTATAGAAAAAACAACTGTTTTAATTGTATACATTAGATTTACTATTTGTACTTTTCCACACCACTAGCTTACTTTTTTTTGTCATCTGAACCCCAGTTTAGTAACACATAAATTCAAGAATACCTATCCCTACTAGTTTTAGTTCCCAATGCACAATCACACACCATTACATACATCTTTATCATCTTACTCAAACACTCATGCACACAGCACACATACATTACAGAACACCCCAACCCATATCTTCTTGATTTGTTTCAACAGACCCTAAAGAATGCCTACCAAAAGTCAAGTCCGTAGAAAGCAACGCAAAAGTAGAGCAAATGAAAATAAAGGTGTCCAGCATAAGCATCCATCTCTAGCAGAATTTATAAAAAAAAGTTGAAACAAAACAGCTAATACAATCATTTAGTGAAACACAAGAAGTTTCAAGTACAACAACTTTGCTTCCTCTATCAAAATGTAAAACAAACCAAAAAACAATTAACAGAAAATCAGCTATCAGTACAGATAAAACTACTTCTTCAAATTTTAATATAGTGCAAAGTAAGCATACCAAGAAAAATATTTTAGCCAAAATATACCATCACAAAGTCCTTCAAAATCTTATAAAAACAGGAGAGAAATCAGGTTCAAAGCTTAAAACCTATTGTAGGAAATTAATCTTAGAAGCATTGATGGACAGTGCAATTCTTCTCAAAAGAAATGTATTTATTTTACTGTTAAACAAAATGAAACCACTAACAAAACTAATAACTAAATTACAAAAAAGACTTCTCAATAAGCGAAATATCAACAGAAAGAACTTCTTAAGTATCAGCGGAGGTGAATGGAATCACACTACAAGCACAGAACCATATTTTAATGAAGAAGCATACAAACAAAAGCAAACAAATACAATTGCCATACATAGCAGTGGTCGAGGTTATAAAAAAGTGAATAATAACATAATGGAACAAGAAGTACTTCTTACAAAAATATGCCCTGAAAACCTAGAATTACCCCTCCATTCAACTGAATCAGAACGTCTAGTGTACAAATGGCCATGCATGTCAATGTGTAACATTCCCAAACAATGTTTCAAATCTTTACGCCACTTCCTCAATAAATATGTAAAAAGCAAAGACAAAATCAAAATTAAATTACTGCAAAATATAGATACCTGTCCAGTGCGCAAGTACACAGGACTACAAGGACATTTATTGGCCTGCATTACAGGACCTACTTGTAAAACCACTTTCCATGATATCAAAAGGATATCAACACATCATTCAACTATAGGAAATCTAGTCTATAAACTGTACTATGCTAAAAGTCCTGCTTTAGCACTAGCAAAGTTAAATAACATCCTTCTACATGGTACAGCAAAAGACCTACTTGAAGAAATTCATTATATCTAGAAAAAATATTTTGGAAGTGAGAGCCATTTACAGAATGAAATAGCTTTAAACCAATTAAGCAACAATTCAACACATGGCAACCTTTTGCTAAACACATACAAAAAAGAAATACTAAAATTTAAAAGTACATCAGCTGAAATACCAAACCATGTATGTGTATGTTGCCGTAGAATTTTTTTTATAAAAGTAACACAAAAACTGTGGACGTATCATACAAAATAGAAGACAATGAAGATTCTAAATGGTTTGAATTAGCTCTCTACCTTGTAGCAGAAAACAAATATGAAATAACTGAGCCCTTAATACTTTGCAGTTATTGCACTACAAAACTTGACAACAACCAAACTCCTTCACGTTCTTTCACAAATAATTTGGAATTATACCCACTACCAAAACCTCTACAACAACTTAATTTATATGAGAGCATCATAATTCAAACAGTACACCCATTTCAAGCAATAATACGCCTTCAACCAAAAACAGCAAAATTACCTCCCTCTGAATTGGTAAAAGGCACCAGTGGAAAAGTAGTTTATTTACCATTAAATCTAAAAGAAAATGTGCATACTCTAGGAGTGCAACGTCCAATGCAGCAATCTTTAATTATATTAGTAAATGGAGTACCTACAAAAGACAAAACAATATGGCAACAGCTGGTAGATTTATATAAAGTTAGACAAGCCTTACAATATCTTAAAGAGAATAATGATTATTACAAAGAAATTAATATTGAAGAAAACTTGAAAGATACAACTGAAATAATTCAAGAAACACAAGAAGCTGGTCAATTTGAGCTACTATATCCTGCTAAAATATCAAATGCTTTAGACCATTATACAATTCATCCTTTGCACTGTAATGACACCGTACAAGATGTACTGGAAACTTACCAAATGCGTCAAACAAAAGGATCGCCAATCAGTATATGGGAAAAAAGTATAGAAGCACGTGCTTTTCCTCTACTCTTTCCTACTGGCAAAGGAGGAAGGTATGATGATAGACCTATTCAAATATCAGCTTCAGAATACCGCTCATTACGGATGTATTCTGAAGATCCCAGATTTAGACAAAATGTGGAATACATATTCCACCTACTCTTTGAAAGTGAACTAGCAACTTTATGTTACAGAGTTGCACCCATATTAAAATCAGGATCACACTTTCAAAATATGACAGCTACACAATTATTAGAGAAAGTGCAACAAAAGGATGAGGTTTTACAATCAAATATTACAAATCTATTAGCAAATATGCGTGGTACTAAAGAGTACTGGTTTCGACGTCATGGAGATGTACGTTGTATGATCAGAAACCTTGGCCCACCCACTTGGTTTGTTACATTAAGTTGTGCAGAATATGCATGGGAAGATTTACATGATTTCCTACGCATATCAAATAAAAACAAAACAAACATAGATATTCTAACAACTGGAGAACTTTGTTCTTTGGATCCTGTTAATGTTTCAAGATATTTTCACCATCGCTTCATTGCTATGCTACATTTTATTTGTAATAAAACTGTTCCTCCCCTTGGAGAAGTGCAACACTTCTTTTGGAGAAAAGAATACCAAGCCAGAGGAGCACCACATATCCACATGCTTTTATGGATTAAAGATGCTCCTAAATTTGGTCAAGACAGTGATGCCACTGTTTTACAGTTTATTGAAAAATATGTCACTTGTGAAATTCCAGCAGGAGCCACAAATAGTGATCTTCATGCACAAATTTTACAATTTCAAAGACACAAATGTGAAAAATATTGTTGTCACAAATACAAAAACAAAGGCAAATACTACACCAAAGGCCGATTTGGTTTCCCTAGACCAGTTACAAATACAGGTCAAGTAAACAACCTCATGTCTTCAGTTAGACATAGTGTTAAAGGTAAGTCACCTAAAAATACATATTACATAAAAAGAAAAGAAGAAGAAAAATATATCAATGATTATAATGCAATCATTGCCCACTTATGGAATGCAAACATAGATGTGCAGTACATTGCAGACAATTCTACTGCAGTTGCACGATATGGCACAGCATACTTAACTAAAGCACAAAAGACAGAGCTCCAAGACCTCTGGAATGACCTGTCATGAGATAAAACAGTATCTCAGAAATTATACAGCTTGGGCATAAAAATGCTCACCCATAGAGAATGTGGATCTTATGAAGCAGCTGATCGTTTAACTGGTACTTCATTGTATGGTAAATCTGAAAATTTAGTATGGCTAAGTCTTGGTCCAGCTAAATCTAGAAAAAGAGTTCTAAAATCATATGAAGATATAGAAACAATAGCCAAACATGATCCCAACAGACAAGACATTTAAAAAAACAATTTATTGGACACATACTACCCAAACAGAAGTAATACTTTGGAAAACATGTGTCTATACCAAATAGCCCAAAACTACACATACAAAAATAATATTAAACCTGATGAAAAAAAGGTAAATATAGAATGACAGACTGTGAAGGCAGCTTAGTTAAACTCACTAAACCAAATTTAATTAATCATATCAAATTTTCATTGATGATTCCTCAACATAAAGAAGTATATTACATGTCCCTGCTACAACTCTTTAAACCATGGAGAAAAGAAGAACAATTGCTAGATAACTATGACTCATATGAGGATGCTTTCAAAGCAAATGAAAGCACTATAACTGATGTAAACTTTACACAGTACAAAACAATGTTGCACAATGAACAGCAACATGAAGAAGAACTCCAAGCCCAACTAGATAAGGATACTCCTGACAGTAGTCAACCTTCTGTAACAGGAAGCCAAGAACCACTGGGGGAACCACTAATAACAAATGAGGCAGAATTAGCTATGAAAGAAGTAGAAAACACCATGTGTCAGTATGAAGATAAGGAAGACTTAACTATACTACAATCAAAACTAAACAATGAGCAAAGTAGCATTTTTCAAGAAGTAACAAAACAAATTGCACATGGTGTAAAACATGAAAATAAAAAATGTTCCTGCCATAATTATAAACCTATACTACTGTACGTCAGTGGTGAAGGTGGTTCTGGCAAAACATTCCTAATCAAAATCATTAGTAAGTTCCTTCAACAATTGACAAACAACAAACTGTCAGCTGTTGTCACTGCCCCCAAAGGTTTAGCTGCCTACAACATAGGTGGTGTTACATTACACTGATTACTACTATTACCGTAGAACACCAGAACAAATTAGACTATTACAAACTTTCTGCAGAAGCTGCAATGGAATTACGCAGAGTATTGAAACAAATGAAAATGCTACTAATAGATGAAGTGAGCATGGTCTCCAACCTGATGTTAGCTTTGATTCACCTCAGATTACAAGAAGTACTCAAAAGAGACTATGAAGAGCTCTTTGCAGGAAAACACATTATTGTTTTTGGAGATCTGCTTCAATTAACACCAGGAAAAGGTGAACCTATTTTTAAAAAATTAGTGCACAAACTCTGCTGTAAAACTGTTGGCAGAATTGGAAATGTCAACCTTTGGCAACATTTCCAATACAGAGAATTAACAGAAAACATGCACCAATCTGCAGATCTAACTTATGCCAACATTTTAAAAAGTTTGAGAGTTGGTATACTTTCTAAAGAAGCAGAAGCAACATTGAAAACCCGGCACATTAATGCACTTTATGGCGATAATGCATGTGCTACAGATGTTATATAACAATTAGCCCACAAAAATGTCAATTGTATGGCTTTAATGCCAACTCTTGCAAGCTGTCTCAAATTCGATGAAATAATGTTAAGTAAAGAAATGCAACCAATAATGGAAATTAGCGCCACAGACAAACTAGATGTACATGGTATGACACTACCTATGTGCGACCAAGCCACAACAACACTAAATAATTTAGAAAAATCAATCTCAAACACAGCAGGCTTGGAAAAGATGTTAAAATTATCCTTAAATTGCAGAGTAATGCTTAAACGTAACCTTGACGTGGACCAAGGACTAGTTAATGGAGCACTGGGTACAGATGTTGGCTTTCAAACATACCCACTTGACAACAAAATTCAGTTTGTCAATATACTCTTTGACAAACTTTCAGAAGTAAAACGGATAGGACGCTCAACAGCTAGATTCCTTCTCTTCAAAGATATGTATGTACGCAGAGAACAATTTTCTCTAACTCTTGCATACGCAGTCACGATCCATAAATCACAAGGTCTTACCCTAGACAAAGCAATGATAGATATTGGTAACACAGTCTTTAAAGAAGGCATGAGCTACGTAGCACTATCACGCTTACGTACACTTGACGGTCTATTTCTAATCAACTTTGATGCAAGTAAAGTAAACGATATTCCTTGCATTTTAGAATATAATAGACTTCGCTCACTATACACTCTCCATCTAAACACATATTCTGTTCCACAAAAACTAAAACGTTGTAAAAGAAAACTAAATCAAACAGAAATGCAACAGGACGTCACTGTAAATCCTCCAAAGAGAGTAAAAGAAACTAATACTTCATCAAGTACCACAAACAAAAAAGAATCAATTAGAGAAAGTAAACCAGGTACTTCTTTAAAGAAGGAAGACAAACTCCAAAAAAAGCAGTTAGATACAGAACTACCTGGACCATTTAAATTCTCAAATATAGTTGGTGTAAGTTGCTATGCAAATGTAGCAATGAATATTCTATTTCAATTACCACCAATTGTTGACAACATTTACTTACACATTAGAGACCCATTGTGTTTGCAAATGTTAGTACTTCACAGAAATGCAGAAAACAATCCTGACAACACATAAAGTGTTTCTGGAATAAGACGACAATTGGACTACTGTGCTGGAATGGTGAAATTCACTATAAACTCACAGGAAGATCCACAAGAATTTCTAATGTACTTACTATTAGTACTGGAAAACAAAAACATACCTATAAATGAAATCTTCCAGATTTCATACATGTGGAAACATACATGCACCCTGTGCAACAATGTGACACAAGAAGAAATTCCCAATGAACGCTTCATTTATATAGCAATACCAAATTGTGAATCCATTCCATTTCAGCAACTTGTACAAAATGCAAACCATGGTAGATTATGCTCTACCTGCAATTCAGATAATCGCTCCACGTAAGTAATACAAACACATAGTAAATACGTAATACTAATGCTTCTACGTTACAATGCAGATGGTACCAAAAATAACTGCAAGCTGACTGGATTCACACATAGTCAAACATCACTTGGTAAGAAAACCTTCACAACAATAGGTATAATCTACCACGCAGGAGCCACAACCAATTCAGGGCACTACACGGTATATATAAAAAAGAAATGTGGATTGTTTGAATGTAATAATAGTAGCATTACTCTAAAGCAGAGATTACCAGCAAATCTTACAAACGCTTATTTGATGTTCTTAAAACCAAAATTTGATAAATTAACTGTATTTAAACCTTTAAGTAAATTTGTGTTAAAAAAATATAAACTGTTAGAATACTCCAAAAGATATCTAACTGCTCAAAGATTCTACAACAACTAATCAGATAAATGAATACCACTAAATTAGACCAAAAAATACACAGTTAGAATACGCCAATTGGTATCTAACTGTCCCAAAATTATAAATTTGTGTTAAAATAATATAAACTGTTAGAATACTCCAAAAGCTATCTAAAAGCTCAAAGATTCTACAACAACTAATCAGATAAATGAATACCACTAAATTAGGCCAAAAAATACACAGTTAGAATACGCCAATTGGTATCTAACTGTCCCAAACTTTAACAATATCCAAATAGATAAATCAAAACCACTAAAATATATTAAAAAAATAGACAGTTAGAATACGCCAATTGGTATCTAACTGCTCCAAAATTTTATAATATCAAAACAAATGAAGAATCTGTTACTGCTCCAAAAAAAATACAACAAAGCAAAGTATAAAGCATTAGCCAGAAACAACAAGTGAACACTGAAAACAAACAAACAAATAAACTGTAGCATAACAGAAAAAGGTTTTATTTTTAATCCAACATGGATTTTTTTTTCTCCCACAGACCCAATGATTTTAGCAACAAATACAGAAACTGAGCAAATTGCACAGTACTCTGATTTGTACTCTACTAAATATGAGGGTCGAAAAAAAATAAAACTATATTGCTTATACAATGTAATAAGTCATTACAAAATACTAATACTAACATGCTATTTTCTTTTATCACAGAAATGAAGAAGAAAAACATGGACTCCCATTACTAGACCAAACAGTAAGTATACAATAATAAGGACAACCATAGCAGCATATCACATCCATAGTATCTAATACCTTTGTTCCTTATACATTTGTTTTTCACCCAAAGTTATAAGCAAATATGAATGTGATATGCTGCGGTGGTTGTTGCCAGGGCATAGAGTCTTGGGTGCATGGCCAAATGGCCATGCACCCAAGACTCTATGCCCTGGCAACAACCATCGCAGCATATCACATCCATAGAGTCAAACATTTCAACTATGATCTATGGGAAACTTTTAATGTCTGCGAACAATGTGAGTGTTCTTAGAACACTTTGAACTTGCCATCGAACAATACGGACACCGTTTTCAGGACACCACCTACGAACATTTCAGAACAACGCGATAGTTCTTAGAACACTTTCAACTTAACAACGAACAATACGGACAGCGTCCTAAGGACACCCCCTACGAAAATTCCAGGACACCGGGAGTGTTCTCAAAAATGTCTTCAGAACACCCCCATTTTGTTTATTTGCGAACATTTCAGGACACTGCGGGTGTTCTTAGAACACATTCAACTTGACAGAGAACAATACGGACAGCGTCCTCAGGACACCCCCTACGAACACTCCCCGGACACCGCAAGTGTTCTTAGAAGCGTCTTCAGAACACCACCATCTTGTTTATTTGCGAACATTTCAGGACACCGCGGGTGTTCTTAGGACACATTCAACTTGACAGAGAACAATACGGAGAGCGTCCTCAGGACACCCCCTACGAACATTTCAGGACACCGGGAGTGTTCTTAGAAGCTTCTTCAGAACACCACCATCTTGTTTATTTGCGAACATTTCAGGACACCGCGAGTGTTCTTAGGACACATTCAACTTGACAGAGAACAATACGGACAGCGTCCTCAGGACACCCCCTATGAACATTCCAGGACACCGGGAGTGTTCTTAGAAGCGTCTTCAGAACACCACCATCTTGTTTATTTGCGAACATTTCAGGACACCGCAAGTGTTCTTAGGACACATTCAACTTGACAGAGAACAATACGGACAGCGTCCTCAGGACACCCCCTATGAACATTCCAGGACACCGGGAGTGTTCTTAGAAGCTTCTTCAGAACACCACCATCTTGTTTATTTGCGAACATTTCAGGACACCGCGAGTGTTCTTAGGACACATTCAACTTGACAGAGATCAATACGGACAGCGTCCTCAGGACACCCCCTACGAACACTCCCCGGACACCGCGAGTGTTCTTAGAAGCGTCTTCAGAACACCCCCATTTTGTTTATTTGCGAACATTTCAGGACACCGCGGGTGTTCTTAGAACACATTCAACTTGACAGAGAACAATACGGACAGCGTCCTCAGGACACCCCCTACGAACACTCCCCGGACACCGCGAGTGTTCTTAGAAGCGTCTTCAGAACACCCCCATTTTGTTAATTTGCGAACATTTCAGGACACCGCGGGTGTTCTTAGAACACATTCCTATGGAAACAGCAACTTAACCATAAATACATGGCCACTACCGTGGATATGGCCATGTAGTTATGGTTAAGTTGCTGTTTCCATAGGAAGAGCACTTTTTGGGCCGCTTATAACTTCGCTCCCCATAGACGAATCCTCACCAAACTTTACCAAAAATGTATATGGCCCACTCTGAATTTTTTTGCAAACTTTGGTGAAGATTCGTCCAGGGGGGGCAAAGTTATTGGGGGGGTCCCAAAACTCTTTTTTTTCCCCATAGACTGAATGGGAAAAAAAAATTGCTCGCGCCTACAGCCCAAACCGCTGGACGGATTTTCACCAAATTTGGACCAGGAGCAGCGGCTTGGTCCCGAAAGCGTGCTTTTGCAAATTTGGTGAAAATCCGTCCAGCAGTTTTTTTTTAAAATTACCAAAAAGTAGGTAAAACAAATTAGTGATATCTGTGTTCGGTCCGCGGACACACTTCCCTGTTCGCTCTGCGGACAGTGTCCTGATTGGCCAATCGGCTTGCGTGATGTCCGCGGACATGCAACGTGTTCACTGATTGGACAGTGTTAAGCGTGAAGCGCAACAGATTTTTGGTAGCTCCCGTCATCTTGGATTCGCGGTGAAAGTTTGTTCAAAATGTGTATTTAGTAGAGTGTGTTGGTGTGTAGGAGTGTTTGGGGAGGATGGAAGTTTATGAGATAGGTTAAATGTTGTGCTTTTTTATGTGGTAGACGTTATTTTTGTGTTTGATTTGTCTGCGGACATCACAGGTGTTCTGAAATGTTCTAAATAAACTGAATGGGGGTGTTCTTAGGACTCAATATGTGTCCGTTTTGTTCGCAAGCAAGCTGAAACTGTTCTAAGAACACTCGCGGTGTCCTGAAATGTTCACAAATAAACAAAATAGGGGTGTTCTGGGGACGCTTTCCATATTGTTCTGTGGCAAGTTGAATGTGTTCTAAGAACACTCGGGGTGTCCTGAAATGTTCGCAAATAAACAAAATTGGGGTGTTCTGGGGACGCTGTCGTTATTGTTCTGTGGCAAGTTGAATGTGTTCTAAGAACACTCAGGGTGTCCTGAAATGTTCACAAATAAACAAAATGGGGGTGTTCTGAGGACGCTGTCCGTATTGTTCGTTGTTAAGTTGAAAGTGTTCTAGGAACTCTCGCGTTGTCCTGAAATGTTCGTACATAAACAAAATGGGGGTGTGTTCTAAGAACACACGCGTTGTCCTGAAGTGCTCTAAGAACTCTTGCGGTGTCCTGAAATGTTCGTAGGGGGTGTCCTGAAGACGCTCTAAGAACACTCGCGGTGTCCTGAAATGTTCGCAAATATACAAAATGGGGGTGTTCTGGGGACGCTGTCCGTATTGTTCTGTGGCAAGTTGAATGTGTTCTAAGAACACTAGGGGTGTCCTGAAATGTTTGCAAATAAACAAAATGGGTGTGTTCTGATGACGCTGTCCGTATTGTTCGTTGTCAAGTTGAAAGTGTTCTAATAACTCTTGCGTTGTCCTGAAATGTTCGCAGGGGGTGTCCTGAAGACGCTTTCCGTATTGCTCGATGGCAAGTTGAAAGTATTCTAAGAACACTCGGGGTGTCCTGAAATGTTCGCAAATAAACAAAATGGCGTGTTCTGAGGACGCTGTCCGTATTGTTTGTTGTCAAGTTGAAAGTGTTCTAAGAAATCTCGCGTTGTCCTGAAATGTTCGCACATAAACAAAATGGGGGTATGTTCTAAGAACACACGCGTTGTCCTGAAGTGTTCTAAGAACTCTCGCGGTGTCCTGAAATATTCGTAGCGGGTGTCCTGAAGACGCTGTCCGTATTGTTCGATGGCAAGTTGAAAGTGTTCTAAGAACTGCCTCGGTGTCCTGAAATGTTCGTAAATAAACAAAATGGGGGTGTCTTCTAAGAACTCACGCGTTGTCCCGAAATGTTCGTAGGGGTTGTCCTGAAGACGCTCTCCGTATTGTCGATGGCAAGTTGAAAGTGTTCTGAGAACTGTCTCGGTGTCCTGAAATGTTCGCAAATAAACAAAATGGGTGTGTGTTCTAAGAATACACGCGTTGTCCTGAAATGTTCGTACGGGGTGTCCTGAGGACGCTGTCCGTATTGTTCGTTGTAAAGTTGAAAGTGTTCTAAGAACTCTCGTGGTGTCCTGAAATGTTCGCAGGGGGTGTCCTGAAGACGCTGTCCGTTTTGTTCGATGGCAAGTTGTAAGTGTTCTAAGAACACTCGGGGTGTCCTGAAATGTTCGCAAATAAACAAAATGGGGGTGTTCTGAGGACGCTGTCCGTATTGTTCATTGTCAAGTTGAAAGTGTTCTAAGAACTCTCACGTTGTCCTGAAATGTTCGTAGGGGGTGTCCTGAAGACGCTGTCCGTATTGTTGGATGGCAAGTTGAAAGTGTTCTAAGAACTTTCGCATTGTCCTGAAATGTTCATAGGGGGTGTTCTGAAGACGCTGTCCGTATTGTTCGCTGGCAAATTGAAAGTGATTGAAGAACACTGGTAATGTCCGCGGACATTAAAAGTTTCCATAGGCCATAGTTGAAATGTTTCACTCTATGGGTGTGATATGCTGCGGTGGTTGTGGCCAGGGCATAGAGTGTTGGGTGCATTGCCAAATGGCCATGCACCCAACACTCTATGCCCTGGCCACAACCACCGCAGCATATCACATTTATAGTTGCTTATAACTTTGGGTCAAAAACAAATTTATAAGGAACAACGTTATAAGATACTATGGGTGTGATATGCTGTGATGGTTGTGGCCAGTGCATAGGGTGTATAATATACTTACTGTTTGGTTTAGTAACTGGAGTACATGTATTTCTTGTTAATTTCTGTGATAAAAGAAAATAGCATGTTAGTATTAGTATTTTGTAATGACTTTTTACATTATATAATCAACATTTTTTTTTTTGGACCCTCATATTTAGAGATTACAAACCAGAGTACTGTGCAATTTGCTCAGTTTCTGTGTTCGTTGCTAAAATCATTGGGTCTGTGGGAGAAAAAGAAATCCATGTTGGATTAAAAAAAAACTTTTTCTGTTATGCTAGTTTATTTGTTTGTTTGTTTTCAGTGTTCATTTGTTGTTTCTGGCTAATGCTTTATACATTGGGTTGTTGCATCTATTTTGGAGCAGTAACATATTATTTATTTGTTTGGATATTATGAAATTTTGGAGCAGTTAGATACCAGTAGGTGTATTCTAACTGTCTATTTTTTGATATATTTTAGTGGTATTGATTTATCTGTTTGGATATTGTTACATTTTGGGGCAGTTAGATACCAATTGGCGTATTCTAATTGTCTATTTTTGGCTCTAATTTAGTGGTATTCATTTATGTGATTAATTGTTGTAGAATCTTTGGGCAGTTAGATAGCTTTTGGAATATTCTAACAGTTTATATTTTTTACTACAAGTTTACTTGAGGTTTAAGTACAGTTTAGTTATCAAATTTTGGTTTTAAGAACATTAAATAAGCGTTTGTAAGATTTGCTGGTAATCTCTGCTTTAGAGTAATGGTACTATCATTACATTGAAACCATCCACATTTCTTTTTTATATATGCAGTGTAGTGCCCTGAATTGGTTGTGGCTCCTGCGTGGTAGATTATACCTATTGTTGTGAAGGTTTTCTTACCACGTGATATTTGACCATGTGTGAATCCAGTCAGCGTGCAGTTGTTTTTGGTACCATCTGCATTGTAACGTAGAAGCATTAGTATTATGTATTTACTATGTGTTTGTATTACTAACGTGGAGCGATTATCTGAATTGCAGGTAGAACATAATCTACCGTGGTTTGCATTTTGTACAAGTTGCTGGAATTGAATGGATTCACAATGAATTATTGAAATGTATACAAAGCGTTCATTGGGGATTTCTTCTTGTGTCACATTGTTGGAGAGTGCATGTATGTTTCCACATGTATGAAATCTGGAAGATTTCATTTATAGGTATGTTTTTGTTTTCCAGTACTTGTAGTAAGTACA
Source organism: Ambystoma mexicanum (assembly GCF_040938575.1). NCBI lineage: Eukaryota > Metazoa > Chordata > Amphibia > Caudata > Ambystomatidae > Ambystoma > Ambystoma mexicanum. The sequence continues at coordinate 935,320,225 of NC_090933.1, forward strand.
TTAGAAATTCTTGTGGATCTTCCTGTGAGTTTATAGTGAATTTCACCATTCCAGCACAGTAGTCCAATTGTTGCCTTATTCCATAAACACTATACATGTTGTCAGGATTGTTTGCTGCATTTCTGTGAAGTACTAACATTTGCAAACACAATGGGTCTGTACTGTGTAAGTAAATGTTGTCAACAATGTGTGGTAATTGAAATAGAATATTCATTGCTACATTTGCGTAGCAACTTACACCAACTTTATTTGAGAGTTTAAATGGACCAGGTAGTTCTGTATCTGACTGCTTTTTTTGGAGTTTGTCTTCCTTCTTTGAAGAAGTACCTGATTAACTTTCCCTAATTGATTCTTTTTTGCTTGTGGTACTTGATGAAGTATTACTTTCTTTGACTCTCTTTGGAGGATTTGCAGTGACATCCTGTTGCTTTTTTGTTTGATTTATTTTTCTTTTATAATGTTTTACTTTTTGTGGAACAGAATATGTGTTTAGATGGGGAGTGTATATTGAGCGAAGTCTATTGTATTCTAAAATGCAAGGAATATCAGCGTTTATTTTACTTGTATCAAAGTTGATTAGAAATAGACCGTCAAGTTTACGTAAGCATGATAGTGCTAAGTAGCTCATGCCTTCTTTAAATACTGTGTTACCAATATCTATCATTGCTTTGTCTAGGGTAAGACCTTGTGATTTATGAATCGTGACTGCGTATGCAAGAGTTAGAGAAAATTGTTCTCTGCATACATACATATCTTTGAAGAGAAGGAATCGAGCTGTTGAGCGTCCTATTCTTTTAACTTCTGAAAGTTTGTCAAAGAGTATATTGACAAACTGAATTTTGTTGTCACATGGGTATGTTTGAAAGCCAAAAACTGTACCCAGTGCTACATTAACTAGTCCTTGGTCCACGTCAAGGTTACGTTTAAGCATTACTTTGCAATTTAAGGATAATTTTAATATCTTTTCTAAGCCTGCTGTGTTTGAGATTGATTTTTCTAAACTATTTTGTTGTGGCTTGGTCACACATAGGTAGTGTCATACCATGTACATCTAGTTTGTCTGTGGTGCTAATTTCCATTATTGGTTGCATTTCTTTACTTAACATTATTTCATTGAATTTGAAACAGCTTGCAAGAGTTGACATTAAGGCCATACAATTGACATTTTTGTGGGCTAATTGTTCCATAACATCTGTAGCACATGCATTATCGCCAGAAAGTGCATTCATTTGCCGGGTTTTCAATATTGTTTCTGCTTCTTTAGAGGGTATACCAACTCTGATACTTTTTAAGATGTTGGCATAAGTGAGATCTGCATATTGCCGCATGTTTTCTGTTAATTCTCTGTATTGGAAATGTTGCCAAAGGTTGACATTTCCAATGCTGCCAACAGTTTTACGGCTGAGTTTGTGTCCTAATGTTTTAAAAATAGGCTCACCTTTTACTGGGGTCAATTGAAGACGATCTCCGAAAACAATAATGTGTTTTCCTGCAAAGAGCTCTTCATAGTTTGTTTTCAGTACTTCTTGTAATCTGAGGTGAATCAAAGCCAACATTAGGTTGGAGACCATGCTCACTTCATCTATTAGTATCATTTTCATTTGTTTCAATACTCTTCGTAGTTCCATTGCAGCTTCTGCAGAAAGTTTGTAGTAGTCTAATTTGTTCTGGTGTTCTACTGGCAATAGTAGTAATCGGTGTAAAGTGACACCACCTATGTTGTAGGCAGCTAAACCTGTGGGGGCAGTGACAACAGCTGACAGTTTGTAGTTTGTCAATTGTTGAAGGAATGTACTGATGATTTTGATTAGTAATGTTTTGCCAGAACCAGCTTCACCACTGACATACAGTAGTATAGGTTTATAATTATGTCAGGAACATTCTTTATTTTCATGTTGTACACCATGTGCAATTTGTTTTGTTACATATTCAAAAATGCTACGTTGTTCGTTGTTTAGTTTTGATTGTAGTATAGTTAAGTCTTCTTTATCTTCATACTGACACATGGTGTTTTCTACTTCTATAATAGCTAATTCTGCCTCATTTATTATACGTGGTTCTCCCAGTGGTTCTTGGCTTCCTGTTACAGAAGGTTGACTACTGTCAGGAGTGTCTTTATCTAGTTGGGCCTGGAGTTCTTGTTTGTGTTGCTGTTCATTGTGCAACACTGTTTCGTATTGTGTAAAGTTTACATCAGTTATAGTGCTTTCATTTGCTTTGAAAGCATCTCCATATGAGTCATAGTTTTCTAGTATTTCTTCTTCTTTTCTCCATGGTTTAAAGAGTTGTAGCAGGGACATGTAATATATATCTTTATGTTGAGGCGTCTTCAATGACAATTTGATATGATTAATTAAATTTGGTTTAGTGAGTTTAACTAAGCTGCCTTCACAGTTTGTCACTCTGTATTTACCTTTTATTTCATCAGGTTTTATATTATTTTTGTATGTGTAGTTTTGGGCTATGTGGTATAGACACATGGTTTCCAAAGTATTACTTCTGTTTGGGTAGTATGTGTCCAATACATTGTTTTTTAAAATGTCTTGGCTGTTGGGATCATGTTTGGCTATTGTTTCTACATCTTCGTATGTTTTTAGAACTCTTTTTCTAGATTTAGCTGGACCAAGACTTAGCCATACTATATTTTCAGATTTACCATACAATGTAGTACCAGTTTAACGTTCAGCTGCTTCATATGATCCACATTCTCTATGGGAGAGCATTTTTATGCCCAAGCTGTATAATTTCTGAGACACTGTTTTATCTGATGACAGGTCATTTCAGAGGTCTTGGAGCTCTGTCTTTTCTGCTTTGGTTAAGTATGCTGTGACATATCGTGCAACAGCAGTAGAATTGTCTGCAATACACTGCACATCTATGTTTGCATTCCATAAGTGGGCAATGATTGCATTATAATCATTGATATATTTTTCTTCTTCTTTTCTTTTTATGTAATATGTATTTTTAGGTGACTTACCTTTAACACTATGTCTATCTGAAGACATGAGGTTGTTCACTTGACCTGTATTTGTAACTGGTCTAGGGAAACCAAATCGGCATTTGGTGTAGTATTTCCCTTTGTTTTTGTATTTGCAACGACAATATTTTCGACATTTATGTCTTTGAAAATGTAAAATATGTGCATGAAGATCACTATTTGTGGATTCTGATGGAATTTCACAAGTGACATATTTTTCAATAAACTGTAAAACAGTGGCATCACTGTCTTGACCAAATTTAGGAGCATCTTTAATCCATAAAAGCTTGTAGATATGTGGTGCTCCTCTGGCTTGGTATTCTTTTCTCCAAAAGAAGTGCTGCACTTCTCCAAGGGGAACACAGTTTTATTACAAATAAAATGTAGCATAGCAATGAAGTGATGGTGAAAATATCTTGAAACATTAACAGGATCCAAAGAACAAAGTTCTCCTGGTGTTAGTATATCTATGTTTGTTTTGTTTTTATTTGATATGCGTAGGAAATCATGTAAATCTTCCCATGCATATTCTGCACAACTTAATGTAACAAACCAAGTGGGTGGGCCAAGGTTTCTGATCATACAACGTACATCTCCATGACGTCGAAACCAGTACTCTTTAGTACCACGCATATTTGCTAATAGATTTGTAATATTTGATTGTAAAACCTCATCCTTTTGTTGCACTTTTTGTAATAATTGTGTAGCTGTCATATTTTGAAAGTGGGATCCTGATTTTAATATGTGTACAACTCCGTAACATAAAGTTGCTAGTTCACTTTCAAAGAGTAGGTGGAATATGTATTCCACATTTTGTCTAAATCTGGGATCTTCAGAATACATCCGTAATGAGCGGTATTCTGAAGCTGATATTTGAATAGGTCTGTCATCATACCTGCCTCCTTTGTCAGTAGGAAAGAGTAGAGGAAAAGCATGTGTTTCTATACTTTTTTCCCATATGCTGATTGGTGATCCTTTTGTTTGACACATTTGGTATGTTTCCAGTGCATCTTCTATGGTGTCATTAGAGTGCAAATGATGAATTGTATAATGGTATAAAGTATTTGATATTGTAGCAGGATCTAGTAGCTCAAATTGACCAGCTTCTTGTGTTTCTTGAATTATTTCAGTTGTATCTTTCAAGTTTTCTTCAATATTAATTTATTTGTAATATTCAGTATTCTCTTTAAGATATTGTAAGGCTTGTCTAACTTTATGTAAATCTACTAGCTGTTGCCATTTTTTTTTGTCTTTTGTAGGTACTCCATTTACTAAGATAATTAAAGATTGCTGCATTGGACGTTGCACTCCTAGAGTATGCACATTTTCACCTTTTACCAATTCACAGGGAGGTAATTTTACTGTTTTTGGTTGAGGGCGTATTATTGCTTGAAATGGGTGTACTGTTTGAATTATGATGCTCTCATATAAATTAAAATGTTGTAGGGGTTTTGGTAGTGGGTATAATTCCAAATTATTTGTGATAGCACGTGAAGGAGTTTGGTTGTTGTCAAGTTTTGTAGTGCAGTAACTGCAAAGTATTAAGGTGCCACTTATTTCGTATTTGTTTTCTGCTACAAGGTAGAGAGCTAATTCAAACCATTTAGAATCTTCATTGTCTTCTATTTTATATGATAGGTCTACAGTTTTCGTGTTACATTTATAAAAAGTTCTGCGGCGAAATACAATACATGGTTTGGTACTTCATTCAGCTGATGTACTTTTAAATTTTAGTATTTCTTTTTTGTATGTCTTTAGCAAAAGGTTGCCATGTGTAGAATTGTTGCCAATTTGATTTTACGCTTTTCATTCTGTAAATGGCTTTCACTTCCAAAATATTTTTTCTGGATATAGTCAATTTCTTGAAGTAGGTCTTTCGCTGTACCATGTAGAAGAATGTTATTTAAATTTGCTAGTGTTAAAGTAGGACTTTTAGCATAGTACAGTTTATAGACTAGATTTCTTATAGTTGAATGGTGTGTTGATATTCTTTTGATATCATGGAAGGTGGTTTTACAAGTAGGTCCTGTAATGCAGGCCAATGAATGTCCTTGTAGTCCTGTGTATTTGTGCACTGGACAGGTATCCATATTTTGCAGTAGTTTAATTTTGATTTTGTCTTTGCTTTTTACATATTGATTGAGGAATAGGCGTAAAGACTTGAAAAATTGTTTACGAATGTTACATATTGACGTGCATGGCCATTTATACACGAGACGTTCTGATTCAGTTGAATGGAGGGGTAATTCTAAGTTTTCAGGGCATATTTTTGCAAGGAGTACTTCTTGTTCCATTATGGTATCATTAACTTTTTCATAACCTCGACCACTGCTATGTATGGCAATTGTATTTGTTTGCTTTTGTTTGTATGCTTCTTCATTAAAGTATGGTTCTGTGCTCGTAGTGTGACTCCATTCACCTCCGCAGATACTTAAGAAGTTCTTTATGTTGACATTTCGTTTATTGAGAAGTCTTTTTTGTAATTTAGCTATTAGTTTTGTTAGTGGTTTCATTTTGTTTAACACTAAAATAAAAAACTTTCTTTTGAGAAGAATTGCATCTATCAACGCGTCTAAAATTAATTTCCTACGATAGGCTTTAAGCATTGAACCTGATTTCTATCCTGTTTTTATAAGATTTTGAAGGACTTTGTGACGGAACATTTTGGCTAAAATACTTTTCTTGGTATGCTTACTTTGCACTATATTAAAATTTAAAGAAGTAGTTTTATCTGTAGTGATAGCTGATTTTCTGTTAATTGTGTTTTGGTTTGTTTTACATTTTGATAGAGGAGGCAAAGTTTTTGTACTTGTGTTTCACTAAATGATTGTATTAGCTGTTTTGTTTCAACTTTATTTTACAAATTCTAGAGATGGATGCTTATGTTGAACACTTTTATTTTTATTTTATTTTATCTACTTCTGCGTTGCTTTCTACGGACTTGACTTTTGGTAGGCATTCTTAATGGTCTATTGAAAAAAATAAAGAAGCTATGGGTTGGGGTGTTCTGCAATGTATGTGTGCTGTGTGCATGAGTGTTTGAGTAAGATGATGTATGTAATGGTGCCTGATTGTGCATTGGGAACTACAACTAGTAGGGATGTGTATTCTTCAATTAATATGTTATTAAACTTAGGTTCAGATGACAGAAAAAAAATAAGCTAGTGGTGTGGAGAAGTACAAATAGTAAATCGAATGTATACAATAAAAACAGTTGTTTGTTCTATATTTTTTTTTTTTATTTTATTGTAAAACTTCAACTTGATATTTCATATCATGTTTTTGTTACATTTCCAAAAGAAAGAAAATTCTGATTCTTCTGTCTCCTCCTTTACTAGTCTTAGTTAAATTTTACAATAGATGTTGTACTTTGGGGTAACATAGTTATCAAAAGGACAACCACCGAAAAGGCTGATCTTTCAGATATTGACGTCCTTCAGTTGGGTGCTGGCTTTAAGGCTTCATCAAAAAAGTTGATGAGGTTGCATGAGAGCTTGACATTATGCCCTGCGATTGCATTATCCCACCAATCGTCGGGTTCCTCAGATTGTGTTTTGAATTCATTTAGGTGCACCTCACGGAGATCTGTCAACATTGGGCAGAATATAGCTAGGTGTTTTAGAGATTCAACTTCTGTGGTGTTGCAAAATCGGCAGTAGTTATTTGTTGTTTCTTTGTTCTTTTGCCTCCAGAGCAACTCATTAGTATTTAAAGCGTTCAGTCGCAGCTTTAAGAATTGTGCCCTGTGGTGGCGAGACGGACAGTTCGTGAGATATTTTGGTTGACGATTCAGTTTAACTTGACTTTTGGAAGTGGGCAGGGTTGATTTAAGGGCTAAGCGGGTGTTGTAGGTTGTGATCCAATCCCATTCCGCCAGCTTCTTTTTGGCATGTTGTGGGCGTTTGACAAGCTCTTCCTCTGATATTCCTGCGTCAGCCATGATAGAATTTAGTTTGCGCTTCCATATGTGAATGAGGACATTGTCGGTGGAATCCAGCCCAGGCTTAAAGATGTTATATGCCTGGATGGTGGAGCTGAGTAGTATTTTACGCAGAGTAGATAAAGATTTCCAAACAATTGTCATATACATGGAATTCAAAGCTAACTCATATCTCAACGCTGACATGGAGATATGATTCGGAAGCCTTAGGACGCGTCTCCAAAACTTTCCCTCCAGTTGGCACCATAAGTTGTAGTTGATATTCAAGGCTGCTTCGCCGCCGAAAGTGATAGTAGGAATTACTTTTTGAAGATAAAACGTTACTACAGGAGTGATAGAAAATTTCCCGTATTCAGTGTTTATTTTGGCAGCTTGAAGACTCAGGATCTTTATTTTGACCATCAAATCAGTGGTCCATGCATCTTTGCACACCGAGTCGTTTACTATTACTCCAAGGTAGCGGATGGACTTGACAACATTTAGCACTTTTTTTTCTATGTGCCATTGGAAAGACCTGTCTTTTTTTGACCTGCCTTGGCCGATGCACATGATTTTTGTTTTCTCTGCATTTAGATAGAGCTCGTTAACGGATAAGAACTCATGCAGGCGAAGTAGAAGATGTTGAAGGCCAATTTGGGTTTGATCAACCAACACTATGCCGTCAGCATAAACCAGATGATTGATGAAGATTCCGTTTAACTTAGGTGGAAAACAATGGACAGATTTTAGCCAGTCGGGTAAGTCAGCTATAAAGAGTTTGAAAAGGTCTGCTGCGAGGGGGCAGCCTTGTTTGACGCCTTTAAATGTTCTTATTGGATCTGTAAGATCGCCTTGTGAATTGACTCTGACTCGGACGGACGTGTTGGAGTGCAGGTTGATGATGGGCTCTAACAAATGCTCTGGACAGTGCCACAGACGTAGTTTGGCCCATAGTTTGGACCTGTTTATGGCGTCAAATGCTTGTCGAAGATCGACAAACGCCAGGAAGATTCTTTTTTTCGCCTCCATCGCTGACAACTTTAAGAATGATAATATTGTCAGATTCACATCAGTCCCCACATTTTTCGTGAACCCTGTTTGGCGACAGTCAAGTTTTCCTGTTGTGATTGCCCAATTCACCAGCTGTTGTCGCAAAAAGGAGCCGAATATTTTACCAATAGTATCTAGGAGGGCAATCGGGCGATAGTTAGTAGGATCGGCTCGACATCCCTTCTTATATATCGGGACTACAATTGCCCTGCACCAGGAGGAAGGCAGTTTCTTGCAACTTGTAATCTTACAAAATAGCTCGTAGATACATTTCGCCCAATGTGTGCTATGTTTTTTGAGCATGAGGTTTGATATTTGGTCAGGACCAGCAGCTCTTGAATTTTTCAGCTTGGAGATTGCATGTTCAATCTCTTTGCAAGAAGGTATAATGACCCAAGTAGAGAGTGTCACATCAGGCTGCGGGGGATCTTCAGGCTCAGATTTTTCGTACATTTTGGTGAAGTATTCGCACCATTTGTCGCTGGTGATTTCGTTAGATATTGCTGGGGATGATTTGGCGCAGCACTTATTCAGAATGGCCCAGATTTCACGTGTATTTTTCTGTACAAGGAATTTTAACATCGTTTCTGCTCGACCTTGATCGATGATGGTTGAGTGTGATCTTAGCCAATTTCGATAATCTTGTCGTCGGTTCTTGATCTTCATTGCCTTATAACATGGCTTGCACGGCTCTCTTTTAATTTGCCTGAGATCTTTCCTTAGTAGTTTTTTTGCCAGTGCAATTTCAGAACTATATAAATGTTTCGGCAGTGATCCGAACGATCTTGAATTGGAAATTATTTGTGTGTGGTCCATTAGCAGATGTGTGTATTCTACTGTCTCGAATTTGTTTACGCTATGGCATAAATTGACAATGGCAGAGCCATTGATTACTAGTCGATTTCCTGCTGCATTTGTTTGTAATTGAAAAGAGTATTTGTCTGGTGTTTTACAGAGTTCTTCATGCCAAACAAGCCGCAGCAGGTTATGATCGCTAGATGACATCGGCTGCACTTTAAGGGAAGAGGCCTTGTGGAATAGATCAGCCGAGGCACAGATATAGTAGAGGGTTTTTGTTCGGGCCATGCTATGCCACGTCGGATTTGCAGGAGAGTCGCCCTTTGTAGTTCCGTTTAGCATCTGGCAATTGCGTTCCAAAAGCTCCTTTGACCAAGTTTGACCTCGCTGAGCTACTTCAAGATCCGGAAGTCGAACATTTTTTTTAGTGAGTGGATCATATTTAAACCAACTGCAGTTGAGGTCGCCGCAGATGAGTACTGAAACGTTGTTGTGTTCTACAAAGGTGTGATCTATTTCATTCAATACTGACTGAATGAAAGATGTTGATGATATCATGGCGGGATTCCAGTATCCATTTATTATTAGAAGATTGGAAACGGTTGCTTTTAATGAGAGTTTGATCAAGGTGCTTTGCACGAATGGGTTAGGGTTCGTGGAGACAACGAGCGACCACCAGTTCTGGATTTTCAGAAGTGTGAACAGGCGCGCAAATGGTCGACCGTTTGGGTTCTTTCTAGCTGGATTTATCAGCGTAATGAATCCATCACGAGTCGGGGGATCTCGTAGCCACGTTTCCTGTAGACATATCGCAAAGACATTCACCAGAGATTCTTGAAAAGTGTTAAACAGATGCGTGAATCCTCTCGTGTTCCATGACAGTAGGATTAGTTCTTGTTTTTTGACGTTGGCGCATTGTTATTTGCGTGGTCCATTTGGGAATCGTTTTGCGTTGTTGGCTCTCCGTTCAAATGATTGATGCGTGGCATCGTCTAAAATGTCGGGTGATGAGACTAAAGATTGGCGCAGGGCCTGACGCCTGGCGGTGTAGTGACTAGCTTCATGGTCACAATTTGCCTTGGAAAATGAAGCGCTTCTCATAGTAAGAGGTTCGAGGGTGAGGTCGAATCCGTAAAACAGGAGATCTTCGTATGCTTGGAGTAGCATGTTTTTTACCGCCGTTGATGAAATGTGGAGAATCACTTGGTCGGAAGACGCATCTGTTATATATTCCACAATTTTGATGTCGTCTGATGAGATGGCTCGCAGTGGTGGTATACATGCAAACAGTTTTAGAATGTTTCCTCTATTTAGGTTAACTTCGTTGCCATCTGAGTGGATGTTTTGGAGACAGAGTTTCCACTTGCTAGTTTGAGACTCAAAGTTGGCGGGACCGGGGGCACGCTGAACTGAAGGCAAGCACAGTTTTAGCTGATTTGACGTGTGTTTGGGATTTAGCCTACAGCTTAATGGTTGCTGTGCTTTCCTCTTTGTTGAGGGTGAGATTTGTAGAGCATTGGGCCTTGGTTGTACGATCTTCGAAATTGTATTTTCCTCTAGCTTCTCTCTCATTGATGGCCCAGTTGATATTACAGCTGGGGTTACAAGAGAAGCATTGATGGAATTCTCAAGATCAGCTGAATAAGTCGATAGATCACATAGGTCAACAGAAGAATCTTGAGAACCATTTCCAGTGGAAACGTCATTGGAAGCTATGCGCCGCCGTTTTGTTGAGGTCTTTGAGGGACTCAGTCTAGCGCCTATGGATCTTGCTGGTGCATTGTTTGTAGGTTTTGTTAAAGTCGTTGTATGAACATGCCGAGTGAACAGGCTTGTCTTCTTGGGGGTTGTTAGGTTCCTTATAATTTTTTTTTTGATTTGTTGTTGTTTTTGTTTAGGTTGTGTGCTTTTTTTGTTAGGGAGCTCTGTCTGCTGTCCGGCAGGCTTTTTCGAATTAGTTTCAACACTTGTAGTGATTGTTTTTGCTGGCCCTTTGAATATATTAAATGAGTTCACTAATGTGAAGATTTGTGCCGGTACAAGTCCTTGTGACGAGATTTCTTTTGTTGTGTGACTGCTTGTTTGCAGGACTGATCCCTGGTTTGTCAAGTTTGAGACCGGAATGTTATGGGAGAGAGCCGGATTTCTCATTGTTGGATCAGACTGCGGTGGTTCTTTCCCAAATGTCGCAAATGCGGTCGATACTTGAGAATGGGGGGATCTTGATGAATTTTAATGTTTCTTGCGTGGATCTGAGGAGGCAGAGATTGTGTTTTTTCGCATCCATTTCACGGCGTCCAACAGGCCTTCCATTAAGGAATCGTTTTGACAGTGGTGACGAGCAGCGAGATCGCTCAACCTGTCTTGCCATCGCACCGCATTTTCAGCATTTGACGTCATTTGGGCTTGAAGGAAGCACGAAAAGTGTTCAAGTTTATTGAGTTTTGCCATTAGGTTGGAAATGGCTGCGCCTTGGTCACTTATTGATCCAATCAATGATTCAAAAATGTTTGTAAATAGAGCTAAGGCAACGGCCGAGGCTGCTAAGACGTTGTTGTGTATCTGAGAAAGCGCTTCGGGTGAAATGCCAAATGATTGAGGTACGGAGTCATGAAGGGACAAGGAGCCAACAGAATTGTCCAAGTTGTAGTGTGGATTAAAAGTGGTAGATAATTTTGCAGAAATCGTCGGATGAACTTCTTCGCCAAGCTGAGATGGCCTTGGGTGTGGAGTACTTGCATTTAGCGTTGTGTTTTCACAAACAGGGGGTATGATGGAAGTGCGTTTTGCTTTAAGCTCGGCAACTCTTTGTAGACGACTAACACGAGCAATCGCACTCCGATCGCATGGAATAGGGGGTGGATTGAGTGCCGGTGCCGGTAGCTGAGGGGTGCTAAATGGCTGAACGTCGCTAAGCTGGTCATTTGCACTCGAAATGGAAGAGCGGCCAACGTCTGGAGCTTGGCATGTCAAAGCGCTTTCGTTGTCGAGTTCGGTGGGTTCAAAGGTTGCTCCTGGAGCAATATGACTAGTTATTTTTAAAGTGTGAGGATCCATTTGGGAATCAGTTGGCTTAGTTGTGGCCAAGAGACGTGAGATATTAGCAGGGGCCATCATAGAATTTTTGGTGCTGGCCAGTGTGCTCTTGGAGCTACACAACTGCACCGGAAGGTGACAAATGCTTCTCTTCTGTAATAGAGTGTCATTGGCTATGGGGCGACAAGTCAGCCTCACAGTTGGCGTAGAAGGTTGTTTGTTATTCAAAATTTGTTTGGGAAGTAAATCATTCATCCCACAGTTTCCCGACTCAAGATTCGGGATAGTTAACAGTTCTTCATCGGTCACTAAATGCGACAAGAGACCTTTGTCTGAAGAGAGACTAGCAGCATTCATGAAGTTATTGGTTTGATGGGATGTAGATGCAATTATAGCCGGTCGCGTCGTTCGTAATGTATCAGATGTCTTAACATTGAACTGAGGCGCTGGAATGTCGCCTAAAGCCATCACTAAGTTCGGTGAGACCACTTTGCTCACTCTGTTTGCTGATGTGTCTGTTTCGTTGATGGGTGAGATTTCATCGTTAGGGGCTGAATTACATTCCAAATTGGTGTTGAAGAGTCTCGATGGATCGGAATTATCTGCCTGTGTTGCAAAGGCATGGAATGGAATGTGAGCAATGCTGGTGGAGTTAAAGCATCAGATTGCGCGCATTGCTCTTTGAGAGTCAACAAAACTAAAGACTTTGGAGAGCTGCTAGCTTCTGTTGGTAGTAACTCATTTGTGGCCATGAGTGCACGTCCAGTAGCTTTGCTTACCTTTGGGCCGACTGCTGCTTTCATCATGGACCAAGGATTTGTAGAGCGTCGTTGCTGTAAGCATTTTTTTCGGGTCTGGGGGCCGTCTGCCGAAAGTGTCATTGTTTTTGTGACGGCTCGGCAACTGTACGTAGAATGAGGCCACCAGTGCCTAACAGTCGCTTAACAGTCGCTGGGCTTTACTCCTGACGGGCTTAACGCCGCAAGGGTGGTAGCCTCTGTCCTTTGAAGGCCGGCCCGAGTCACGTGATCGGGTCACGTGTCTATGATGCCACGCCTCCTCCAGGAAGCGTGGTGAAGCAGCGTTCACAGCAGGAGCAGGGAGCAGCAGAGGACTTCAAAGTGCTTTCTGTGGTAAGTTCCACGCACTGAGCGGGCGGCAGCCTCTGTCCTTTGAAGGCCGGCCCGAGTCACGTGATCGGGTCACGTGTCTATGATGCCACGCCTCCTCCAGGAAGCGTGGTGAAGCAGCGTTCACAGCAGGAGCAGGGAGCAGCAGAGGACTTCAAAGTGCTTTCTGTGGTAAGTTCCACGCACTGAGCGGGCGGCAGCCTCTGTCCTTTGAAGGCCGGCCCGAGTCACGTGATCGGGTCACGTGTCTATGATGCCACGCCTCCTCCAGGAAGCGTGGTGAAGCAGCGTTCACAGCAGGAGCAGGGAGCAGCAGAGGACTTCAAAGTGCTTTCTGTGGTAAGTTCCACGCACTGAGCAGGCGGCAGCCTCTGTCCTTTGAAGGCCGGCCCGAGTCACGTGATCGGGTCACGTGTCTATGATGCCACGCCTCCTCCAGGAAGCGTGGTGAAGCAGCGTTCACAGCAGGAGCAGGGAGCAGCAGAGGACTTCAAAGTGCTTTCTGTGGTAAGTTCCACGCACTGAGCGGGCGGCAGCCTCTGTCCTTTGAAGGCCGGCCCGAGTCACGTGATCGGGTCACGTGTCTATGATGCCACGCCTCCTCCAGGAAGCGTGGTGAAGCAGCGTTCACAGCAGGAGCAGGGAGCAGCAGAGGACTTCAAAGTGCTTTCTGTGGAAAATTCTAGCGGTTGAGTTGGGTAATTTGTGTGTCCAAAAGTAGGAATTTGTGTGCCACTCTGGCTGTAAATCGCTGTTTAAGACATGGGGATTTTTGGACAGAATGGTGCACAATCTCTATTTTTAGGCACAGAAATAGCATGAATTAACTTTACAGTATATTTGAGTAATAATACAAATATTATGGTGATGTTCTACTTACTTTTTTTCTAAAATGAGCAGTTTAATTCTTAGTTCTTCTTTGTTCTTGAAATTCAGCTGCTTCTTTTCAGGAGAATGGTCTTCACTGCAATTGTAAAAGAAACAAATTAGTAATTTTGTTTGTATATAGCATTGTTTTTAATTTAGATATTGATTTTTTTAATTGAAATCCTCAGCGCCTTCCTTAAAACCACATAAGATATGTTGCACCAGTTCAATACATATGATATGTTCTTAACGAACAAATTGTATTGCAATGAGTAACTGTAACAAACAAAATATCTTTAGTATGTCTTGTGAAATTCATAATGTACCACTGAATACCACCATTTCTGTAACTAAGCTGTTCTAGGTAATAGTGCCTTAATGTCATGCTTAAATTAAAGTAATCAAATAAATAAATAAATAAATGCAATTTTGTTTACATATATGTAGTGTATAAATTTAATTTAAAAAATGTTAGTTTAACATGATTTGATAGTGTGTGTATAAAGAAAGTAAATAGTATAAAGGTTTATAAGTGATAGTTGATTTTAGGAAATTGGAAAAAAGACAGTAGATTCATTTTAGAGATTACACAAGCTAAATGTCAGTTTGAAAATGTGTTCATGTACTGTACAGAAAATATGCATACCTGTAGTTTGTGTTCATAAGTAGAAATCTTGGAGACTTGTACAGTATTTCTTGTAGATGGTGCTTGCCAATGATATGACACTTGTACTCAGAGAGATTCACAGTACATTTGCAGTGCTGATCTATGATGATGCAGTTAGATGTAGAGGTCTTGAATGTGATTGGTGCATGGTCATGTGTTTTCTTAGCTACATCCAATGAGGGAATGGCACAGAGAGTGAAGTGGAAATGGTAGAAGGGCTGGTTATGTTACGATATGTCCGCGGACATGGCGGTAGTTCGCGGACATCGGGAGTTACATCCGGGGATTTTTGGGTTCAGAAGTCATGCAAATGAGAATGAGCAGTGAAAGGGATTGGTCAGAAAAGTTTAGTGGGTGTGTTGTGCCAGGAGAGAGTTTCTCAGATACTCTTTTTGCTGAGAGAACAACAGATAGCTATGGCTGTGTGTTTCAGAAAACAGATCGTTTGGATTTTGGGAGATTTGTGGATACATTAGTTGAAGGTGCATGCAGAAAGCTTTGGAGTAGCTGTAGATCTTGGATTTCCACATGTGGAAGTACACTGGCATGGAGTACGTGGAATGAAGTGGTTGGACTTGCTACCTCTCTGTGCTACTTTGGAAACAAAGCAACATCCAGACATAATTGTAATTCATTGTGGAGGGAACAGTTTATAGGACATGTGTCTGGAATTTCTTTGCAATTTGCTATGAAAGAAGGACTTGGGAAAGTCATGGACATGTCTCCTAATTCTCAAGTAATATTTTCACGGATTGCACAGAGACAAATGTGGCTTTGTTCTTCTTCATTTGGTCCACAAATAGAAAAAACAAGGCGCAATGTTAATAAGGCTGTTTGTGCATTTCTAAGAGATTTTGGCATGTCCTCTTTTCACAATGAAAATATTGTTTCGTAGTACATACATTTTTCACAGAGATGGAGTCCATCTTACTTATGCTGGCATTCAGATTTTTATGAGAAATGTACAAAATGCATTGCGACCTTTTTTAGAAATACAGCTTCCATTTTGAAGTAGGTGTTAAGTGTTTATAATTTTTGACATACAAACACCTCCCAAAGGCTCTTTTCAGAGCCACCACTTCCTCCCAGAGAAAAATGCAATGGTAACAATAGGGTAGCACCCCAATTTTTTTAATCTTCGAGAACTGTCCGTGGACTTTTAAGAAATACAAAGGGCCCGGCTTTATTTATCTTCACTTCTATTTTTTAACTGTGAAAGGCGGCTCTGAAAAGAGGCTTATTTCTTTTGATTTTTGTAATTTTGTATTTTTATTTTGGTTGTTTAGACACGACACACTAGGAGAGGAGGGGAAAGGAGGGTAAAGGGGGGGACACCAACCACAGGGATAAGAAAGGGTGAGCTGAGAGAGGAAGATAACAAAGGTTTTTCACTGAATTTCATAGGTTTTTAGTAGCACAACTTAACCATAACGTCCCTTTAACAACGTTTTTTTCACTGAATATATTGAAGATGACATTCAAGGTCAGCACAGTGCTGAGTAAGAGGTGTGGTGTGGTTGTGTGAAGAAGGTGGGCAGGAGAGGGCAAACCAACACATGGGTGTGCTCTTTCGTCTCACTTGTCACAGAAACATACAAGCACATTGCGGATGGAAAAGTGACATTTAATAGGTAACATAGCGGGGAGCAGCAGCTATTGGCCATAGGGCACATGGGGTTATGTGTTAAGTAGGTAGGGCATGTATTGCCATGATGAAAAAATAGGCCGCAAAGGTGGATTGAAAGTCCAGTAATTATAACAAAGCATGGGTGGAAGGGGCCATTAGAGGAAAAGCAAATGTGCTAGAAGGATTTTCTGAACAGGTAGCAGTGTTTATGAGGATGTAATGATGTCCAGGCCCTGGCCTGGAGTAATAATAATGAAATACGCTCATGCTGCCAGAAACTCACTGCATTGTCTTTATGTTTTAGATACAAGGGAACTAACTGTCAACATGGACCAGACAAGAGCATGAGTGACCACGCACCCAATGCCACGAGCAGGGATGGTGGCCCTAACAAAAATAATAGGGCCTGAGGGAACCGAGCTGATGCCCAACGATCACCAAACTAGGGCCAAGAAAAAATGCCCCTTTGTTGTACTCCCCCACCCTCATGTCCCTCATTGTTACATTGTCTCCTTGACTGACTATCCTGCTCCTCAGGGTCCAGTTTTGTTCGAATGAGGGCCCTGATACAAACTAAGAGGCCCCTGAATTTGTTGGACCTGCCACAAAGAAGCAGAGTGAAGAAGAGCAATGGACTGAGAAAAGGTCCTTGAATATGAAATTAAGAAGAATGAAGACCGGATAGAAAATGTTCCAACAGAGTTACAGCAAGTTGACTGGCAGGGTTGTCTCACTTTGTAAACCTAGCATCCAAGCAGCTGGTGAATGGGACAAGAAACAAAAGTGTGTTGGGGTTGAGTACAGAGCACTGCAATACTGGTTAGCCACTCTTCAAGATAAATGTGATTCTGATGGAAGAAAAACGAAGAGAAGGGTGGTTACAAAGAGTGGAATTCACAATGGGTTGTTGGGTCCTCACAAAAGTGTCTAAATGTAATTTAATGGCAGTCCTGACGCTCATGGTGGCAATGGTCACTCATTGTGCAAATCAATTAGGGTTCTAATAATGTAAAGGAGGGTTATAGTATCTGGCAGACCTTCAACGCACACACTTAGAAAAAATACAACCCACTAGGGAAAAACACCCAGGACACCTTTTGCGAGGAGAACAAGGTTTAATCAAATCCAAGAAAAATACATGCCAGCAAAGAACTCTACTAATACGGAGCACACTGAGAAATTCACAGCAGACACCAGAGTTTTGAACGCCCATGACATCACAGGTGATGTCTATCACGTAGGTTACATTTTACAGTAGCTGATTGGTTGCGACCCTATACTTATACCGCCTGGTCCACGTAGTGTTCTTCTCTGTACGTCATCAGGCAAGATGCTCCTATTTGCCAGTTAGCAGCACAAATCATTGCATTCCCTATCTGTGGCCTAATGTACCTGGTACTGCAGACATGGGCGCAGAGGATACTTTTGACGTCACGCTAATTTGCAAACCCCAGCTCGATCAAGACATGTCAGCGCCTTCCCAACTCTCCCCACCCTGGTTTTCAGTTTGTTTCCCTCCACCCCCTGGCACTTTGCAGCACACATCACAGGGGCCAGGATGCAGTGCACTCGCTTTCCTGTTGTGATCTTCCTGATAAATTGGTGATCTAACAGTTTTATGGTCGGTGGTCTGGGACTGGCTGGTACACTGGAATGCTGGGGTACTTGGGAAGGGGGCATCTGGGCACTATAACTTAGGGTTTGGACTTGTGCCCTCGTTCTCATGGGATGGCTTTTCATAGGGAGTTCTATTCCCCCTTGCAGGGTTCATTCCTTATAGGATACATTTGCTAATGGCATGAACCAATGAGAGGTTTGTAGATCGCCACGGGTTTGGTTTTTCTCACTGCTGTGTCTGCAGCAACCTAAACTCGCATGCACAAACTGATTCCTATGCTTTTGCCCCGGGCCTACTGCCCTGGCTGCAGCACAGCCCTAGGCCTTGATTTCAAAATAGCTGCTGTTCTCTAAGATGCCTTTTCACTTTCAGTGCAATCTATACCCAAACAAATAATAAGCTACCCATAACACAGCTTCTTTCAACACCCCCCATACAAGCTTCCCCTGCTCCTACAACACACTCTTATGACTCCTCATCCAGAACCTCTTGGGGGCCTACTCCCCAACAAAAGGAACATGGTTGGAGGTGCCATTGAGCCTCCAGGAACGATCTCCATGCCCTCTGCAGAGTTGAACAAATATATTGCACACTGGGTCGCATGGCAAGTAAGGAGGGATGGGGGAAGCATGCATGGGGGATTATTGTTATGGATTGTGAAATAAGGGGTAACTATGGGCTAGATGAAAGTGTTGATCACTTATGTGATCAGAGAGGGGAAATGTAAGGGATTAGCATTGGGTTTTATATGTGAATAATTGGGCAGCCATGATTTAATAGGTCCAAAATAAACATCAATGAAGAAGGGATATATTTCAGAAACCACAGCATAGCCAATGATGCATGTGAATACGTCACTATTACCTACTTCACTAAGACAGTCCGTATGTCCTCATCCCCCACTATTGCCACAGGGGTAAGAGACAATAAAAGCTAAAAGGAAGACAGATTCACTACCGCAAACGTTGTAACCACAAAATTCACATCCACTAGACACGAAGCAAATATGCACTCAACATGAAGAATATGAGCACTAAGTCAAATATGCACTTATACACGAAGAATACTAATTGCATCCATTTACACATGAAGAATTAACATAGCACTCATTGGACATAAATAAACATTCATGATTAGGCAGCCATTGTTTTTAGGACTCAGAAAACTCCTCAAGGCTAAATTCACACATTTAATACTGAACCTCAAGGTTGAAATGCGAGGAAAGAATGTTCCCATGGGAGGAGGGTTTTGCCCATGACACCAGGTGCACAGGTTCTGCCTTAAAATGTAATGGTAAAATAAGATTTAAATAGCAGAAAATGCAAATCTCAGCAGTGCCTAGCAGAGTGTTTTTAACTAGACTTGGGACGAAGTAAGTGAAAAAATAGGGAGGGACAGTGAACCAATCAGGGAGCAATGGATGATGTCTAGTGGTCTTGGGGCCGCTGTGCCTGGTGTTTTCTTCAAACAAAACATAAAATCTAGTTAACACTTGTATTTTGCGGCTATTCAACTAGTTCAAGCTCACAGGGCTGTTTCAAATTCTTCTCCCAGCTGTGGGGACGGGGGTGGGTTAAATCAGTTTCTTTGTTTCCTGCACAGTGTCTGCTGCTCCATGGAGTATTGTATCAGGTTATATCTGCAAAGTAGTCCTCCTTTACAGTTGATCCACCCCAAGTATTGCAGGCTGCCATCAGTGACTATACCACTTCCTGCTTCCTTAGTGCACACTGCAGGTAGGCAATGCTCAGTTGTCGTCAGCTGTTGCTTATTAAGGTTTTCTTCCACTAATGTGAAGCTTCTGTGGTTTAAAATATCAATAAGCCTAAGCTTTCTGCTTCCTTTAGTCCCTGTCACTTACAACAGTGTTCCTGAACCAATACTGGCAACTCACATTGCTAAAGTGTGATCATGTGTACAATTGCAAAACATGCTATCTACAGACACTCTTAAACCACGCTGTCATCAAGCCTTCACAGCTTAGACTTTTCACAATCTGATGATTAGTACATTGTTAATCATGTAAGTCATAATTCAGTACGCTATATCTCATTCCACTTTATGAGATATATTGTACCCTATCTCTCTGTGTGTATGTCCTATTCTGGAAGCAACTGATCTTAATGCCATATCTCATCTGTGCTTTTGTAATAAGATGGAGTAGCTGAAATGGCTTCCCCTTATAATGGGATTGGGCTCTGGGTCAACTGCCCTAGGGGAATGGCATTCCTGGCTGCAAATGCTGGTGTATGATAAGAGTGAGCACAGGAGGGCAGTCATCACCCCAAGCTCTCCCAATTTCTTCCCACAGTTCATGACGTCTATTCCATTGTTCTCTTGGAATTCATCTACCACCTTCCAGTAACACTAATGCTAAAGTCTTCCATCGGTCATTTCAGGGACGTCATTTCACCAAAAGCCCAGGGGTAGCGTAAGTGACATCATACGACCCTTCACCTCTGATGACATCACAGGAAGTGATGTCATTTGACCCCACCCTGAAGTGACATCACAGGAAGCTATGGAACACGACCTTTCACCCCTTGACAAAACAGGATGTGGCATCAAACAGCATTGTTCCTAAGTAAACTACGAAAAACATGGTTACAATATCACTATAATGTGATATACATATCATACAAGAATAGATCACCATATGTATCATTAATATCAGTGTGTATTGGCCCATATTAACAAATTACTGTGAATGCAAGCAAGCGTCCAAGGCCAAATGATAATGATATGTTATTATATAGCACTTACCCTTACACACTTTTTATAGAACAAACATACATACAATATCACCCAACCTGTGTTGGTACTCATTTATCACCCTAAGAAGGATGAAAGACTGAGTTGGCCTTGGCGGGATTTGAACCTGCAACCTGCTGATCACACACACATTGTTGCAGCAAGCGATCAACCCACTGAGCTATTCTACCAGCTATAGTTAAATGAACAATTACATGTCTGAATGTTCTCAAAGTCAGAAAGCAAATTACATTCTGTAGTGCATACCATTAAACTGGTAACAGATTTAACAGCAGGCCAGTTCATCTGCAGGTCTGGTGCAAAGTGGCCACATGTCAAGTCTGCGTGGATCTACTTTCCAGGCTTCAGAGGTTGGCCTCACATGGCATCCTGTAGTCTGTGCACTCGTTATCTCATACATGCAAACAAATATCCTGAACAGCATGCCATGGAGATAAGAAAGATAGACACATTACAACAAGGCATGCATTGTGGCATAATGAAATCAAGGGCCATTTTATGTGCTATGGTCAAACATTTCTACACTTTACTCATGTTTTTAGGGACAAGGATTTTGTCAAGTGACCAAGGACACCAAGATGGAATGTCTTGCGATGATCATAACAGAGATAACAGCAGAAAAAAACATGCTATAACTGCAACTTGCAAAAAGCAAAATACATAGTCCGAAATCAATGCTTATTATACTCTAAATGCTTTTTGTCTGCATTGTGAATTTGAGGTGTTAAAGAACAGACTAAAGCAGTGACTCACCCCATGAAGTGTGCCTGAAATAAACCCTCAATGAGTCTAGCAATTATTGTATAGAATTCCAGTAAGGCAAATTATTTGTCATTCCTATTCTTTCTTATTTAGGGTCACGGCTCCTAGTGGTACACTTGTGGAACCCCCTGTTTTTTTTAAGAGACCTAAACAAGAAAGCCAGCCACTCCAGAAACATACATAGAGCCACATGGTGCTGGACCCATCCCAGGATCTTCCATTTAAAAATATAAAAATAAAATAAAAAAAAATATATTTTTTTCTTTTTTTGAAGGGGTAGCAAGGGATACTAAAGGGCTAGGAAGGGAGACCTCAGGGGGGACCCCTAAATTACATCCCTGGGTCATTTCATCGTACACTCTGCATGACTTAATAAGCAAATTTCTTTGTCGTGGCCTGTTCAGGACTATTAATGTTTACATGTTTAAAGCCAGACAAGCCTGTAGCATTGAAGTAGATTGCACATGGGTTACACCACATTATTTCATGTTCCCATCATTTGTGTGGTTCCTGACTCTCTTAGGTTCCAGTCATAATTTTCAGAATATTAATACATGCTTCTGCATAGCCTTTTACTCAGCACCACATCTACATCAATGGCCTTCTGTGTTCAGTCTGAGTAGTATATTCTTTCTCTGAGCTTGTCTATGGTGGTGCAGCAAATTCATGCTTGCATCTATCTTCCTTTATGGACTGTATGCAGTCGATAAACAGTTCATCAATTTCAACTAATTTTCTACATAGCCATAGCGAGATGGATTTTACCATAAATTCGGCACACAAGTCAGAGAAAAAACATTGGACATTAACACTCAGGAGTCTTCGCACAGGTTTACTCAAACACATTCACCAAGCTCATGAAATGAGGAGCGGGGATCCCTTCCAGCTGCATCCCCAAGACCCTCATTTGGAATGAAGCAGATTATTGAGCAATGTGTCTGAATGCAGTAATTAACGCTACAGCAGGTGAGCATCTAACAAATGATTGCCACATTATTATGACTTAACCACCCTACTGGCAGTATTGGATGTGGAACCACATGTGTTATTTTTGAAATTCCAGGTCATCAAGGGAAGGAGGAACTAGGAAGGACTCAGGAAACACGCCGGACCAGGTGAGTACAAAAGGAAATGCACTTTATTGGTTACATACATCAGTATAGAAGGTTTGACAGGAGAGCAGGTAATGCACATCCTTCCAGTGTAGGTCTCATCCCGAAAACTCTCAACCTCACATCTCAGAACCTCAGGGAGCCCTAGGTTGCATGAGCTGTTCCACATTCCACCAGGATAGCTCATGCAAGCAGCATACTACAGTACCCTAAAACAAAACCCCCTTCCAACCCTGTTTGGGGGATTGACATAGATTAGGTATGGTGGGTGGACAAATCACTACTGTCACATATTCTATAATGAAGGCTCCCAGTTTTATGGTATTTATTTTTCTGTCATTTCTGACAGTATTCATCCATATTTATTTTTTTCCCAATTTTGTCTGTATTTATCCACATTTATTCTTTGTCATATAAAAGATAATTTCCAACAAGTATTTTTCTACAGTTATTCAAATGAAAAAATATATATTTATTGGACATTTGCAAGGCACCTATACACAAGTGTTTCCAGGCTCCACACAACAAGATTGGGCGGGGGGCGTCGCATACTCACAAAAGTAGAACAACAAAAACAGTTAGATTGTCCTTTTGACAATCCTACCGTGCAAGTGTTTGACAAGGTGGTAAGTGCAAAGGGGCAAGGGGTAGAGAGAGAAGTGCAGGAGTGGGGTGCCCCCAGGGAAGAGGGGCAGGCAAGTGCTGGGCAGGTCAAGGTGGCAAGTGCCAGGGGAAAAGGGGAAAGGGAGGATGAGTGTGGTGGGCAGGGAGGACCAGGTTGCGCTGGTTTGGGAAAAGGAGCCCGAGGGCAAGTGCTGGCAAAGGATGCTGGGTGACCGGTAGGGGGTGGTCTGGCCCCTGTATGACTCTGAAGGTACCAGGCCTCATTCGCAGTGGCAGAGGGAGAGTTAGCACAGGAGGGGGAGAAGGAAGGAAGAGGAGAAAAGGAAAGACTTGAGAAGTTTCCGGAACTTAAGAAGATTCGGCTCCAGTCTTGGGGTGGGAGGCCATTCCAGAGGGAGGAGCCAGCCGAGGAAAGGGATCTTCTGCACACTCTCTACTTGGAGAAACTTTTGACAGGCAGAGAGTTGGATCCAGAGGACTGAAGGACTCTGGCCAGGATGTATTTAGAGAGGGAGGGAAAGTTGGATGTAAAGAGGTCCCAGGCCCCAGACAGCCTTGTGGATGATGTAAAGGGTCTTGAATCTGATCCTTGTGGTCGCCGAGAGCCAGTGGAGAGATTTTAGGGTTGGAGTGATGCAGTCCCTGGGCTTGGGGCCAAGGATAAGTCTTGCACTCCTATTCTGGATGGTATACAGTGATAAAATCGCTGCAAAAATATTGCCTGTAAAAAGAATCACGTCAGAAATGCCGTGGTTTGACCCATAAAAGGTGTACCCCATTGCATCATTTAAGGGGAGCTGGGTTGTTCCCCGCTCCCCTTAAATGGTATAATGGGTCCTGGGGTTGAGGGGGTGTCCCCTGCATCCTTTACATGGATTGCGGCATCAAAACCACAGCATTTTTGCAGCGATATTTTGTGTTCACGTCCATTTTTGCTGCGATTATAACACATGGAGCCTCTGGATTAGTTGAAGGGGGCCAAGGGAGGAAAGTGGCAGATTGAAGAAGTGGCTGTTGCAGTAGTCTAGCCTAGAGAGAACCAGGGCTCTGGAGATGTTGAGCTTCTGGGGAAAGGTGAGCAAAGGTAGAATGCCCCTGAGAAGGTGGAGATGGAAGTCGGACTTCTTGGCAAGGTCCATAATATGTGGGGAGAAAGTGAGAGAGGGATCAAAGATTATCCCAAGGTTTTTTGCCTCAGAAAACGGTGAGGGGAGGCGACCCAAGCAGTCTGTACAGAGAGTGAGGGGGAAACAAGGAGCAGGCATCTCAATGAGAAAGATCTCTGTCTTACTGGCATTAAGGCAGAGATCATTGGTAGAGCACCATGCCTGATTAGCAGGCAGGCAGTCGGGTGTGAGGAGGAGGAGGAGGATGAGGAGGTAGAGGATGGCAGCTTGAAAGGGAGCTGTTTGTCGTCTGCATAACACTGGAAATTAGGGGAGAAAGTGGAAATCAGGTGGGCCAGAAGGGCCTAGAATATGTTGAAGAGTCATGGCGATAGGATAGAGCCCTGAGAGAAGCCACAGGTAGGGAGTGTGGTGGAAGTAAGAAAAGGACCCATTTGCACTTGGGAAGGCCTGTTTGAAAGGAAGAAGGTCAGCCACATGGTTTATGGTTTATGGAGATGGTTTATGAGGAGAGAGTGGTTGACTGTGTCAAAGGCAGGAGAAAGATCACGGAGAATCGGAACAGAGGGAATTTTAAAGTCCAGGTTAGAGAGTAGGTCTTCATGGGTGTTCAAAAGAGCAGCTTCTGTGCCTCTGGTTGCCATGAAACCAGACTGGTGGTCATGTAGGCAGCCAGCACTTTGGTGTGGAGGGTCAGTTGGGGGAAAAATAGCTTCTCCACGAGTTTGCCCAAAAAAGGGGTGATAGAGATAGGGCAATATATTAGCAATGCAAGAGGGGTCAGCAGATGGCTTTTTTAGGAGTGTGTGCACAAGAGAGTTCTTAAAGGCTTGAGGGAAGGAGCCATTGGCGAATGAATAGTGGCAGAGGTGAGAGAAGTGATGTTTTCCTTGATGGTTCTGGAGGAGCAGAGGAGCACCTGTTTAGAGGGGACTTTCATAGAGCGGACAACTCGAGAGATTTCATCTGGTGCAATGGGAAGGGCAGAGGGGGCTAAGGGAGGTGAGGGAAGGGATGGTGTGGGGCAGAGTAGATGACAGAGAGGACAGGATGTCCAGAGTTTCGGAGGAAAAGTGGGCAGGTAATGCAGAGCAGTGGGCCTGGAGTGGGAAGAGAGGAGGAGACGGTTCAGTGTAATAATGTCCCTGCAAAAATGTCTCCTGACAAAAAAATTGCAGTTTCTTGCGGAGACATTATTACATTGAACATGCGGGGGACACCACTGCAACCCCTGATTTTTTGTTTTGTTTTTACAAGGGGAGCACAGGCCATCCCCACAACCCATCTCCATACATAATATCACCATAAATAATGTTGCCAATGGCTTTTCCCGGCAACATTATGTATGGGGACATTATGTATGGGGACATTATTACCTGATACCGATGAGACTGCGGTGGGATTGACAAGTTCCTTGCAGAGTTCAGCAGTGTTATTGGTGGCTCCAGAGATGCAGGCTTGACATGAGCCTTTTTCTTGGAGCAGATGGAGAGACGATATTGCCTTTGGAGTAGGTGGAAGACAAGTTTGTCAGAGGATGAGCTAGATGCCTCCCACTTCCGCTCTGCAGCTTTGCACTTGCAGCTAAATCAAAGTCATGCCAAGATTTCCATTTGGAGGCAGGCTTCATGTGGATCATCATGATGTGGGCAAGGATGTCGAGGGGGTTAGAGATAGAAAGATGGAGTTTAGCTATAACAGAGTCAGAAGGAGAGTCAAAGAAAGGGGGCGGAGGATGGATGAAGGAAGAGGCAAATGCAGCGACTGACACATGCTTTATCGGTTGAATGTCGGAGAAGGAGACTGGCAGTGCGTGCAGAGCCACCATCAGGGGACAGGGAAGGTCCAGTTGGGACGAGAGGAGAGAGTGGTCAGACCAGAAGAGGGTGGTAATATGAGGGTTGGCGAGGGGGATGTCTGTTGAGATGAGAGCATCCAAGGTGTGTCCGGCAGAGTGGGTTGGGCCAAAGGGAAGGATAGTGAGGGAAAGAGTGTCGCAGAGGTTGTGAAAGTGAACAGTGGCCACATTGGGAGAGTCGAGATGGATGTTAAAGTACCCAAGGAAAATATGTTTGGGGGAGGAGGTGTCATGGTGCCTACCCCCGGGCATCCGGATCGAGTCCATCAGCCCTGGGAGCAGGCATCCAGATGCTCATTAAAACCCCAACAGCCCCGGCTGGGGGCTGTTTGGATTCAGTCCTGGCGCCTTAGGCGCCAGGTGCATCATAGAAATCAGTCCTGGGGCCATAAGTGCCTGGCTCATAGACTTTACTTACCTTATGCAGACCATGCTGCAAATGAGTCCAAACCAACGTGAGGCCTGGATGGTACTATTTTATTACAGGGACTATTTTTTACTCGGGTGTGGTTCTGGGGAACTTCTTACCGGGGACTACTTTGCTGGCTATTTAAACCACGCCCGAACAGCAGCTCATGCTTCGTGTTACGCATCCAGCAGCGTAACGCTCACCGTGTCTGCAAGTCAGCATCCAGTCTTCTGCCACGCCCGCCTCGAATCCGGAGCTCCTAGACAAAAGGAAAAGAAAGGAGAAGAGGTTAGATCACGGACATTATTTGATTCCTTATCAGATTCTGGACCCAGCACATCTCCAAGCCTGGAAAGTACATTATTTCAGCACCGTCGCTTTGCCAGCAGCAGCGCCTCGTTATACTCACCAGTCCACCGCATCTTTCAACTCGGCGCTGCTTCCATCATTTTCTTCGTCGAAACCCAGCACCTTAGGGGATAACAAGGTGAGCCGAGAAAACCAACAAAGACAATCTCTTTGCCACCATAGGCTTACCTGCTTTACCACCGGAGGTATTATCCTTTAATTTGCTGCATCTTTCTATGCCGCACCTATAAAGGGAGAGAAAACAGCAAGTTAAACTCATGCAACTTTTACCGGACAGTGTTTGGTAATACAGACTCTTACCTGAACGCCATCAGCTGCCTCCAGGCAATATTCTTTTGGACCCAGCTGCAACCTAATGAGGGAATGGAACAAGAGTGAACATCGGACATATTGAACTCTTTGAACTTTATAGACAATGGAGTCAATATTTCTCCGGAACTCCTCCAGTACCTTCAAACCAGTGAAGTAACTGGTATCTACGCGCCCCTACATGTCATGCAGGATGGAGAGCTCATCATTTAAAAACTTAAGGTGAGGTTACCAAGAGGGGATATCGGAGGTGATTAGTGGGGAGAACGAGAACAGTTGGGGGGGGGGCATCACTAAAGTCCACGGGTGGCTAAATCCCTTTCTCCACTTGCAGGAGAATACTTCTACGAGTCCAGCAGACAAGATTAGGCGGGCCAGTCCAGACTGTCATCTCTTCACTACGCATCACGTTGGTGGAGACCGCAGCTGTCCGGGTCTGATCGACGCCCCTGTGGGAACCAGGTGAGCGTAACAGAACATGAAGCCTATTTACAAATCACCACCTGGGCGTAATGGAGACCTCAGAAACCGACCAACTAGCCCAATTGTTAGGAGAACTTAGGGCAGAAGTGCACTCCGCGCACCAAGAAACTAATGCCCTTAGGAGAGAAATGATTATGTCAAAGGAGCGCACTGATGATCTTGCCAGACAACTGCTGCAAAACCAAGCCGGGCAAACACCACTACCTGGACTTGGGGGGATTTCAACCCCCGTTTCATCGAGCAGCCCTGTGCAAGTGGTTCTACCAGGGAGCATTCCTTTAGCTCCACCCGAATGGTTTGCTGGGGACCCGAAAAGGTTTGCCGTGTTCATGAACCAATGCCGCTTCCCCTTTCATGCAGACCAGGAGCTTTTCCAAACGACCAATCCAAAGTAGCCTTTGTACTGTCATACCTTAGTGGCAGCGCAGCGGATTGGTCAATTCCATTAGTCAATCAGGATGACCCTCTTCTTCGGGATTTTCAGGGTTTTCAATTGAGCATGGAAAGACTATTCGCCAGACATTCACAGGGACAGGCCCTGGATAACGAACTTCTATCCCTACGACAAGGAAACCAGGACCTGCTAACTTATATCGCAACCTTCAATAGGTTGGTGGTGGAAACCGGATGGCCAGAGGTAAAGCGAATTACATTATTTCATCGTGGACTTTGGGGTGAACTCAAAGATGTTTTGGCCCAAGTTGTGAACCCACCTCAAGATTGCGCAGAATATATAGACTTAGTGGTCCAGCTAGACCACCGACTTCAGAATAGAAAAGCTGATCGAGCTAAGTTTGAGAATCGGGTATTGGTTAAACCCACTGTTACTCCGAAAGGAACAGATGCATCAGAACCAATGCAGATCGGGGGGGGGGGTTAAGGGACCCTTAACTCAAAAAGAAAGAGAAAGGAGACGACAGATGCAGTTGTGTCTGTACTGTGGGGCCTCAGGACATTTTCTAAGGGATTGCCCTGTAAAACCATCCAAGAAAGTAGTCGGAGTTGCTGATAGAAATCAAACAGAGCCTGATTCAGGAAACGACCACGCCCGACAAGCGTAGAGGTCCGCTTGACGAGCTTAAAGAAGGACACTCAGACCTCGCACCTAATCATACCAATGGTCCTTGTTGATCCAAGGCAGCCATCACGTATGCACGCAGTTAGGGCATACATTGATAGTGGGGCCGTAGGAAACTATGTGGACCACGAATTGGCTTCTAGGATGAATCTACCTCTCTGCAAAAAGACCACTTCAGATGTTATCACCACAGTCGATGGAACTGAAATTGCCTCTGGGCCTGTAACTCATTCCACCACAGAGATGACACTATTGGGTCAAGATGGGCATCGAGAGACTATTGTGTTTGACTTAATCAAAGCCCCGCAGTTCCAAATAATACTGGGGATACCTTGGTTGGAAACACATAATCCTTGTATTGATTGGCGAGAGAAAAGAGTAGCCTTCCTGGAGTGTGCACACACCTGTTACCAGGAAAAAACCTTGAACAAAAGCCTGGCCACAGTTGCTAATCCAGTCATGCAGTTACCTCAGGAATATCAAGAATTCCAGGATGTTTTCCAAAAAGAACAGGCAAACACCTTACCACCTCATATATCATACGATTGTCAAATTGACCTCATACCCGGTGCACAACCTCCATGCAGTAGGATCTACGCCCTTAAGGAACCCGAAAACCGTCACCTACGACAATACTTTGACCAATACCTTGCTAATGGCTTCATTCGTCCATCTAAGTCCCCCGCATCTTCAGCTTTATTCTTCATGCCCAAAAAGGAAGGTGACCTCAGAACGTGCATAGACTACCACGCATTAAACCAGATCATGGTGAAGAACCGATATCCATTGCCTCTGATCCCTGAACTACTAGACCAATTAAAGGATGCTTGCATCTATACTAAATTAGATCTCCGAGGGGCATATCATCTGGTAAGTGTAAAGAAGGGCGACGAATGGAAGACTGCTTTTCGCACCAAGTACGGATTATTCGAATATCAGGTGATACCCTTCGGGTTGTGCAATGCACCAGCAGCCTTCTCGTATTTTATGAACGATGTCCTTCATGAACTCATTGACGTCTGTGTTGTCGTATACATAGACGATATTCTAGTCTACTCCTCCTCAGAATCAGACCATGTTAAGCATGTTCGTGTAGTCCTTGAGAAACTACGCCAGCACAAGTTATATGCAAAATTGGAAACATGTGTTTTTCATGCTACAGAAGTTGAATTCCTTGGATTTATCCTGACTCCAAAAGGAGTCCGAATGGACTCTCGAAAGGTGGATGCTATTCTCAAGTGGCCATCACCCAGTTCAGTTAAAGGGGTGCAAAGCATGCTTGGATTTGCTAATTTCTACCGCAGATTTATTCTTGACTTCTCATATTCTCGCGCCTTGAAACACTTGTGTATAGGCGCGTTACAAATGTCATATCATGTCATATCATATGTTGTACACCCCATCACAGCACTTTTGCGAAAAAACAAACACTTCTTGTGGACCGAAGAGGCTGAAAAAGCCTTCCAAGAACTGAAATTGAAATTCACGTTGGCAACTGCCTTAAAGCTTCACGCCCCGAGCTCCCATACATAGTTGAAACCGATGCATCCAGTTTGGCCATGGGGGCTGTCCTGTCCCAGAAGGATCCGGGAACCGGTCAACTTCATCCAGTAGCATTTTGGTCCAGAAAATTCTCGGCCCCCGAATTAAACTATGCGGTTACCGATAAAGAGTTGTTAGCCATCAAATCCGCCTTCAAGGCTTGGCGGCATTATCTTCTCGGTGCCAGGCATACCATTACTGTAATCACCGATCACAGGAACTTGCAGTATTTAAAAACAGCCAAGGCCCAATCATCTCGTCAACTTCGATGGGCCTTATTCCTTGCCGAATTCAATTTTGTGATCACTTATCGACCAGGTTGTAAGAATGGTAAGGCAGACGCTTTATCCCAAATTGGGATGGGAGAAGCATATTCGAACCTGGAACCGGTGCCTACAATTCCTGAACAAAGAATTCTTGGGATAACTACTCTACAGACCTTAGAAGATAATCATTTAAAGATCCACCAACTTTTCGATTCAGCAGCCCTGCAGAACTGAGTTAAAAAGGGCCCAGATTATTCAGTTGTCAATGACCTGCCTTACTATCAAGGGCGTCTATTTCTACCACACAAGGAACTACAAGAACAAGTCATCTCCAATTACCATGAAGCTCTGATGGAAGGGCACCCAGGTATTGCAAAAACTGAAGCTAAAATTAAAAGACAATTCTGGTGGCCCACCTGGCGAAAAGATGTAAAGTCATTTGTACTGTCTTGTGGCATCTGCGCCCAGAACAAAAGTCAAAAGAAGAAACCAGTTGGTCTTTTACAACCTTTAGATATTCCACCCACACCATGGCACAATTTGTCTTTAGACTTTATTACAGATCTACCGCCATGCAATGGATTCAACACCATTCTAGTTATTGTGGATCTTTTTTCCAAGATGGCCCACTTTATTCCTTTAAAAGGATTACCTTCTGCTTCAATCTTGGCCTAGGAATTTCTCGAAAATATTGTTCGAATACATGGATTTCCTTCCGTATTGTTCTCTGACCGAGGTAGTCAGTTCATTTCGCAATTTTGGCAGAAGTGTTGTCGATTGGCACAAATCGACGTAAGGTTATCAACCAGTCACCATCCCCAAATCGATGGTCAGACGGAGAGAACCAACCAGACTCTTGAACAATACCTACGTTGTATGCTCCACCAAACCGAAAGTAATTGGAAGGACATTTTATGGATTTCTGAATACGCATACAATAACTCTGTACATTCAGGAACCGGACAAAGCCCCTTTTATACCATATATGGACATCATCCTTGAACCTCAGAACTCGATTCGCCCCAGCATTTAGAAATGCCGGCAGTAACTCATCTGCATTCTACTATTACACAAGCTTTTAAAGAGGCAACAAAACATTTGAAACAAGCAAAAGAGAAATACAAGAAAAATGCTGATCAACATAGAAGTGAGACCCCACCATATCGAATCGGAGACCAAGTTTGGCTGGCTACAAGACATATACCTCTGAAAGGAACTCAGACTTTTAATCCTAGATATTTAATAATAAAATAATAATAATAATTAGGCTTTTATATAGCGCTACAAACCCTCAGGTATCCGAGCGCTGCTTATTATTACCCACGGTGTGTGGTGCTGTGGTGGGACCTTACACCATTAAGGCCATTATCAACCCGGTGGCCGTCAAATTAGAATTACCCTCTTATATGCGGATTCATCCTGTCTTTCATGTTTCACTTCTAAAACCAGTTCAACCCGGGACAAGATTAACCAAACCACCTGACCCCATCCTAATAGATGGAGAACCTGAATTCGAGGTAAAAAACATCCTGGACTCTAAAATGGTTAAATCAAGACTTTTTTATTTAATCGACTGGAAGGGTTACGGACCACAAGAAAGGTCATGGGAACCTAGTGACCACGTTCATGCTCCTCGATTGGTGAAAACATTCCATCGGGACTTCCCAGACAAGCCAGAGCCAAGGGGAAGAACAACTTTAGGAGGGGCCTTGGGGGGAGTGCTGACATGATGCCTACTCCCGGGCATCCGGATCGAGTCCATCAGCCCCGGGAGCAGGCCTCCATATACTCATTAAAACCCCAACAGCCCCGGCTGGGGGCTGTATGGATTCAGTCCTGGCGCCTTAGGCACCCGGCTCATCATAGAAATCAGTCCTGACGCCATAGGCGCCAGGCTCATAGACTTTACTTACCTTATGCAGACCATGCTGCAAATGAGTCGAAGCCAACGTGAGGCCTGGATGGTACTATTTTATTACAGGGACTATTTTTGACTCGGGTGTGGTTCTGGGGAACTTATTACCTGGGACTACTTTGCAGGCTATTTAAACCACGCCCGAACAGCAGCTCATGCTTCGTGTTATTCTGCATCCAGCAGCATAACGCTCACCGTGTCTGGAAGTCAGCATCCAGTTTTCTGCCATGCCCGCCTCGAATCCGGAGCTCCTAGACAAAAGGAAAAGAAAGGAGAAGAGGTTAGATCACGGACATTATTTGATTCCTTACCAGATTCTAGACCCAGCACATCTCCAAGCCTGGTAAGGACATTATTTCAGCACGCGTCGCTTCACCAGCAGCAGTGCCGCATTATACTCACCAGTCCACCACATCTTTCAACTCGGCGCTGCCTAAATCATTTTCTTCATCGAAACCCAGCACCTGGGGGGATAACAAGGTGAGCCGAGAAAACCGACAAAGACAATCTCTTTGCCACCATAGGCTTACCTGCTTTACCACCGGAGGTATTATCCTTTAATTCGCTGCATCTTTCTATGCCGCACCTATAAAGGGAGAGAAAACAGCAAGTTAAACTCATGCAACTTTTACCGGACAGTGTTTGGTAATACAGACTCTTACCTGAACGCCATCAGCTGCCTCCAGGCAATATTCTTTTGGACCCAGCTGCAACCTAACGAGGAAATGGAACAAGAGTGAACATCGGACATATTGAACTCTTTGAACTTTATAGACACTGGAGTCAATATTCCTCCGGAACTCCTCCATTACCTTCAAACCAGTGAAGTAACTGGTATCTACGCGCCCCTGCATGCCATGCAGGATGGAGAGCTCATCATTTAAAAACATAAGGTGAGGTTACCAAGAGGGGATATCGGAGGTGATTAGTGGGGAGAACAAGAACAGTTGGGGGGGGGGCATCACTAAAGTCCACGGGTGGCTAAATCCCTTTCTCCACTTGCAGGAGTATACTTCTACGAGTCCAGCAGACAAGATTGGGTGGGCCAGTCCAGACTGTCATCTCTTCACTACGCATCACGTTGGTGGAGACCGCAGCTGTCCGGGTCCGATCGACGCCCCTGTGGGAACCAGGTGAGCGTAACAGGAGGCAAGAAGAGAGGACGACAGGTCGACCCATTCTGAGAGGAAGAGGGAGGGCGGTCTAATAAATTGAAAGACTGCCTATCTGCGGTTGGGGAGTGGATGACCAATAATTGGCTTAAACTTAACAGAGATAAAACAGAGGTCCTTTTGGTCAGTTCAAACAACACAGGACAGCCTTGGACCTGTGATTTTTGGGCAACTTCCCTGGGTCCATGTGCTGGGCCCACTCTAATAATGAAAAGCCTAGGGATCAAATTAATGTCCACAGGCTCTAGGGAAGCCCACATTTCTGCAGTTTGCCAACTAGGTTATACCAAACTGAAAGTACTGAAAAAAGTCTTACCATTATTGCTGCCTGAGTCTAGGACCAAAATTGTGACTGCTTCTTTCATGGGTTCCTTTGACTACTGTAGCTGTGTTTATCTTTGCCAACCTGAGGCTCTATTACAATGCCTACAGAAACTCCAGAATGCAGTTGCTCACCTCGCTCTGGGAGCTCCCAGACTAACACACTCTCAGGACTTACTTCGCCAATTACACTGGCTCCCCATTAGGAGCCGAGTCAAGTTCAAAATTCTCTGTCGCATTCATCATGCTACTCACGATGCTGGGGCAGAATTTTTACGATTTAGACTTGTGCCCTATAATCCTAGTAGGCTACTTCACTCGGCTAAACAATCCCTGTTATGTAGTCCTAGATTCTGCCGTGCCAGAGAGGGAGGAATATCCTCTACGTTGCTTGCCCCCATGCTCTGGAACGCTCTGCTGCCCGATCTCTGGATTATTTCTGAATATCTTCCTTTTTGAAAGACTCTAAAAACCCATCTGTTCTAGACCTGCTGCTCTGAAGTGGCCCTCTTTCTCTCACTCCATTAGCACTTTGATGCCCATCTTTATTGCATTCTATAAATACCCATACAATACAATATGATGCAAGCTCTCTCCACCTGTTTGTTGCACTCTTTCCCATTTTAGTAAGGATTCCCAGGTGTGAGCCTAAATGTGCTCAGTAAGGTACCCCGCTTAGTGAGAGGAAAATCACATCTTCTCCCAGATCCAATCTTACTGCGGGTGAGGGAGCTTGAATTCCCAAGAATTTCCACCTGGTTTCTACATGCAAAAAAGCATTCGAACTCCATAGGGGTTAAAATGAATGGCCATTGCCATGCATATACATGGTGGCAGGCATTGCTGCTTATTTCCTGCTCCAGGTGATGAGGTACAGTAGCTGCCTGGATGTGTCTGCCTTTTCCCAACGGGTAAACAAACAAAATTCCCTAGACCGAATTGCAGACATGGATGCAGGTGCACTCGACCTGGGGGATAGTTTGCCTTCTGTGAAAGAGGTTAGACGTACCTAAGCTATGCTACCTCATATAAAAGAGGCTATACGTGCAAGTGTCTGAGCTATGCTGCCTCATTTAAAAGAGGCTATACATTCCTGAGCTATGCTGCCTCATATAAAAGAGGCTATAAGTGCAAGTGCCTGCACTATGCTGCCTCATATAAAATAGGCTATAAGTGCCTGAGCAATGTTGCTTCATACAAAAGAGGCTATAAGTGATTGAGCTATGCAGCCTCTGTAAAAGTGGCTATAGGTGCCTCAGCTATGCTGTCTCATATAAAAAAGGCTGTAAGACTCTGAACTGGCAGATCATAAGTGCAACATTTCTAGTAAGCCAATTCCCTTGTGTGGCTCTGTCCTTGCACTTCCTGCATAAATCACACAGCTAGGCAAAGATGGCAGCAAATTAAAATCCACCCCTGGTCCCTGTACAGTTTGGGAAATCCGCTGGGAGCTGTTCTCACCCACAAACTCTCTGACACCCTTCAGACTGTGAGCTGGTTCCACTTCCATTTGGTATGGCACCATTCAGAAATTTGCTGTTGAAGGCACGCTCATGCACACTCACACCAGAAAAAATACAGCCCGCTAGGAAAAACGTACAAGACACACTTGCAAGGATAACAACTATTTATTTCTACAAAATAGAAGTGCATCAGCAAAGAACTGTGCTGCTGCCGAACGTTCTGATCTCCGTGGGCATGTGCAGCACATTATAAGCACACACAATGTCACTGAGGATGTAATTCCATATAGTCCATTTCTACAATCCTTATTGGAAGAGCTCTATACATGTAGGGCCTGCTCCAAATGAGATACCAGGCATTTGATCCATCTTCATCTGTCCATCTTCGTCCACGTGGGCGCTGCTGGGCTCATCATCCGCAGTGAAGTTGGCCCAACAATTAATTGGCTATTAAAACAAACAATGTTATTGTATCGTAGTAACTGTGCACCTAGCAGATAGAGATGAGCTTGGGGCGAGGGCTGAGGCCACACTAACTTGCATGCTCCACTCATTTCCCAGGCAGATCAGCAACTTCCAAGGTCCTCCACCCTATACCCTGCACCTGGCTGCACAAATCACGTGACCCATTTGTGACGGCGCAATAGCTTTGCCTTCTGATCTTAGTGATCGATCAAGGCGTGTAAATGTTTTATGGTCGGTGTTATGGGTTTGGATGGTTTCAGCATAAAAGCATTGAATAGCTGTATTTTTTGTGGGGGAATCATAGGAGGGAGGGGGGCTTTGCTATCCGTCCCATGGGATGGTACTGCCAAGAGGTGCGCTGCTCCCTTCTCATGGCCTTGATGGGCGAATTCTTCCATGGGTGCGAGGGCTTGTAACTTTTAAGAACAATGGAGGGTCGGTCTCATAGACTCTGTGAGAGCTGGCTGGGGTGAGGGTGATGTTCGCGCTCATGCAAGGCATCTAATACTGACGATCATAATGTGGTTCGCTGCACTGGGGCCTTAGTTCCAAGATGGCTGCCATTATCTAAGATGGCGTTCACACCCACATCTACCATATAGCTTGCAATCCATGCACTAAGATGATCGCGCACCCTCCTCTATGTGCCACCCTCTTCCCCCTGCTCCCTGGATATGCTCTCTTAGCTTTTATTTCTCTTCTGGTATCACCGACGGGGTGGGAAGATCCTCTCTCACTTACAACCCTGTCAAAGGCAAAACAGGGCATAACAGATGCGGGATAGAAGACGATGATTGGAGTAAAACACACACATTTCCTTCCCCTATGCCTATGCAAGCCATCCTTATTTGCTGCAAAACGCGCTAATGATCCTCAAAGACTGAACTCAGAACTTATAAGTTGAACATCATGAAGTAATTTCACATACATTCCATATGAAAGGTCTGATCTCCAAGGCCTCTGTAATGTGGTCCTCCGGAGCCTGTGGGGAAAGTCAGAGCCTTAGGCCATGAGTCTGATGCAGCATATTCCCCTTGCTGAGGGTATCTCACGGTAGCAGTGAATTTGCACAGTCTTAGTTTGGTAAGGACATACCGTGGAGCTTGGACCAGCCCCTCATTGCAGGGAATGGGACATAGCAGAGCAGTATGTATGCCTCAGCTCCAGCCAATGCTCTGCGATTTACAGTGCTCTATGTCCCCCTTCCTGCAGCATATCCCCCTCCACGCGTAGACACAGATCCATGCAGCATGTTCCCTGGTGCACAC
Organism: Ambystoma mexicanum; assembly: GCF_040938575.1. Lineage (NCBI taxonomy): Eukaryota > Metazoa > Chordata > Amphibia > Caudata > Ambystomatidae > Ambystoma > Ambystoma mexicanum. Next base: position 935,357,229 of record NC_090933.1, read on the forward strand.
ACACCTCCACAGCATACCTGTCTAGATTTCAAAATGAAAGTCCCAGAGATTTAAGTCACCGGAATGCCCTGCCCACACTTGCGCAAGGCCACATCCACATGTTCAGCCCACATATTTTAAAGCACAAATCTGGCTGTTTATGGCCAAGTTTGCATGGTCTTTGCAACCAAAGATAGCTTGTAAGTAGTCCTGCATCTGCAAAATCAGTGTCACTGAAGGGCTAGCTGTGCTGTATCCAGCACAGTTAGCACTTAGGTGAAACAGATTTTGCAAAAACCGCACTGGGCACAGTATCATGTCTGTGTGTGCCGAGTGCGTTTTTTGGAAAAGTATTCTGTTTTTGTTACCGCAGCAACCCTAGTCCCCTGCAGCCTCATTTCTGTCTCCGACAGCGCTGCAATTTTGAGAAACAACACTAATTTCATGGGATGTGATGAAACACTGGCTGCGTTGTTTGTTGAGGGGATTGTTTGCGAAAGGGCATTAACGTGGCAGGCTCCCCATTCGGACCCAAAAGGCTAGGGTCAATCAGTCAGGCGGCAGCAGGTGGACAGATTTAAAAGTAGAACAAATTATGCGATTGCGAGTTGCTCTGGTTTACAAAGTTCTGTCTTTAGGGCAGTGGTCTCCGCTAGCACCTCCATGTGATTGGCCACTAATTGTAGCCAATCACATGGAGTCCAAAAGAAGAGTGTGAAAACCCTTAGTGGGGCTAACCCCTACTGCCTCCCCTTACACATTGGAGTACATGACAATACACATTGTTTCCTCAAATGATTTTGACAAACACCATTTTCTGATTTGAAAAAACACGGTCACTTTATTGGAGTCATTCTAATGTGTGGTCCTAGCCCTGCTCAGGCCATAACTATGCCTATCCGACAAATAATTTCCCGGGTGGCTCTGCCATTCCCGTGTTACATAGTTCATTTTAAAAGCGGTGAGCTCTCCTCACTTTGGTATCCGCTCTTGCGAGAACGGCTAGCCCTGGTATCCGATTGACCATAGCTCTCAACCATGTGTGTCGCAAAGGCGGGTGAAAGCACCCGATTTTATTTTTGGCGGGTGAGAGGCCCATTGAAACAAATGGGCGTGCAGGAGGCTTGGCGGGTCAGTCCGCGTTTACAAGGCGAGTGACACCCGCCAAAAGCGTGTGAGTTGAGAGCTATGGATTGACTGTTCATTTGCTCCCATATTATTTCAATGGAGCGAACAAGGCCACTGCATTTAGTTGTTGAGGAGTTCCAACTGTCCCTAGTGGTGTCAGTGCCCATCTCACCCCATCCTGGCTCATGCAGCTTGGGGTATAGCTTGCGGAAAGCCTGCAGCGTGCCTCCTTCTGCTGGTGCCGGGGCTGCAAAGAGGACTAGCTCTCTCAGCCCGGGATATTTATGTGTTTACCCAGGCTGAACCCTGGGGGCACGCCCCTTCCGGGCTGCTGCCGCCTGACTGATTGGCCCTAGCCCTTTCGATCCACAAGTGGAGGCGAGCCTGATGCATGGTGGGCCAGAGGGGTGGCCCGCTATGCCCGTTGCCCTGCCCTCTAGCGCCCCCTGTGTGGGCTGGGGCATCTGCTGAGTCTCCGGGGTAAACCAGGAGATTAGGCAGGTATGCTCCACAGTATCCTTCCCTTCACTGACAGTCCCTTGCAGCATAACCTGCTCCCTCGTACAGACACAGACCACTGCAGCAGTCACATGCCCACCCTCTTGCACAGACACAGATCCCTCCACATGCACTTGCTCCCTTCCCACAGACACATGCAGCACCACCTCTTCCTGGCTCTCACACAGACAACTGTAGCATAGCCCAGTCCAAGCACTCCACATAGACAGAACCTTACAGAATACCGCACTGCTCTAAACAGAAAAGCCCCCGCTGTGGAATTAACTCACCCTTCCTCAGTCCTCAAAAGGGGCCATTGCGGCATGTCCACTCCACCCCCACGCCAGCACAAAAGAACGCCTAATGGCTCTGTAATGCACCGCTCTGTCTGAGGTGGCATACTAAAGCATCAGATCTCAAGGACCTCTGCATTTCTCCTGGAGAACAAAAGCCACGCGCAAGGCAAAAGCACTGGCGAAGCCAATAGTTCTGGCTTCGTAATGTAGATTGTCTTTCTCCCTCCCATGGCCGGAGTTCCAGCTTTTAGACAGTGCTTGCAACTCCACCTAATAGCCAAAACTAAACATGGGTGCGAATAGTGTACATGATAAGGTCAACTTGTGCTGGACGGATGGTGCCAGGATATGGGGGCAATGACCCATGTCACCGAGTCCTGCGTCTCCGTGGTGCTGCATGTCCTCCGTCCACTTGATGACTGGCAGGCCAAACACGACAGAACTGCTTGAGGAATGATTTGGTAGTGGTGGGCATTATAATGGCCAGAAACGTCAGGCGATGACTGCACGCTCTGCGCGAGAGGGGGAAGGGGGGCATTCCACAGGATGACGCTCCAACAGAGAAGTACAGGCCGCTGCTTGTGTGCCCGCCTTATACAGCACTTCCCTCCCACCCCCCCATGCACTCATTGGCAAAAGAAGCTACACTGGCTAACAAAAGAAAGCGAGCAGAGAGGCAAAGATAAAGAGAGAACCAGGGGGAGGGGGGAGTACAGAGTATGTTAGCGGGCGATCCCGCCGCCCCCGTGAGCCCCCCACACCCCCGTGCACACAGAGACACACGGAGACCGATGCTGTTCGTGTGGGCTCCCCGGTGGCTCTGCTGCCACCAGGCGACGCCCCTTTATTTATATGGCACGCGACGGAGTGAACGTCACTCCGTCGCGTGCTTGCCCTTAAAGGGGCCACGCCACACTCCTCCTTTTCCATAACAACAAACACAAAGGAGGATACAATTGTTCTACGTTCTACAGCACACAAAACTGACTGATCACTACTTTACAGCACACACATTAGGAATCCCCCATTTATTGGCAACCACCCTGGATCCCCAGTGGTGCCTTCCCACAGTCCGGCGACCCACACCCAACATGACCCCAGATCAGTCCGTCACATAGTCACTCAGGTGGGCAGGTTTCCCACGCCCTGTTCTCAGGGGGTACCTCCTGCCACTGTCCCTTACCGGAGTACTTGAGTTGGTTCTTCCGCGAACAGGCGAGTCCATGGTGGGGACATCTCCTCCACTATCGTCGGGTAGTTCTTCGCCAGCCTCTACTCGATTCGCTCCCGGGTCACCCAGTCTCCTAAAGAAACTGGCATTTCTGGTCACCGACGATGTCCCATCTGATGCATAGACCCCTTCACCGCTACAACATCCAGGGGGGCGGGCTCGTATGTGAGGGAGAGCTTGCCCTGCGGATGACGGTTCCTCACTAATACCTCATCCCCTGGGGCAATGTTGGGTGGCTTCAGACCTCTTCTCATGTTCTCCGCCCGAGTTCTTGCCAGCCGATCTTCCTCCACCTGCTCATTGTCAATGATGGCGGGCTCTCGGGCCCCTACCTCAGGTACGACATCCCGAGGGCACCTCTGGAAGAGGGCCTCCGCCGGTGCTACTCCCGTCGATGAATGGGGAGTGGTTCTGTATCCCCGTAGGAATACATACAGGGCCCTCTGCAGACATTCACCCTTGCCTTGGGCGATCCGGAACACCTTGTTAAGGGTGCGCATCATGCGCTCGGCCTCCCCGTTTGCCCTGGGCCAGAGGGGTGTGACCTTCCTGTGCTGAATGCCATAGTTCTTTAAGAGTTCAGCAAAGCTCTCACCCTGATACGGTGCGCCATTGTCAGTGCACACAACCGATGGAAGGCCATGGGTGGCGAAGATCTTTTCCACGGCGATCACCACGTCACCAAACGCCAGCGACTCCACAAATTCCACCTCCGGGTATCGCGACCACTCGTCGACCATCACTAGGAAGTGCGTCCCTCTAGATGTAGAGCCGAAGTCAGCATGCACTACTTCCCATGGCTTGGTTCCCCTAGGCATTGTCTCAATGGATGGGTCCCGCTGGGCTGGGGATGCGGCCTGACACCACCGACACGAGGCCACAAACTCTTCTACCCTCCGCTCTAGCTCCGGGAACCACACCTTCTGGCGAAGCTGAGCCTTTGTTTTGGGCGCCCCTTGATGGCCCTGGTGGGCGAGAGCGATTATCTGTGGGATCTTCGTCTGTGGCACCACTATTCTGTCGCCTCTCAGCAGGAGTCCCGATTCCGAGAATGCAAGTTCTTCCCGCACCTTCCAGAGCTGTTCCAGTGCCACCCTGGCTTCGCATGTTCGACTGTCAAGCGCTTCAAGCACCGTCTTCCACGCACCTTGTTGCATGGCCAGTCTTAGAATGGCGAAGCACTCGTCATCATTCGACGCCAGCTCCAGCTCCTCCACCTGCATGGAGTTGGGGGTGGCAGACTCAACGACGAGACGAACGTGTTCATCAGCCTCCTCCGCGGACACAGATGCCCAGGCATCCCCACATGGGTGACGTGACAGATAGTCTGCAGCGTTGCTTACACCAGGCCGATACACCAGCGACACGCCGTATTCAAGCAGGGCAAGCATCCAGCGCTCTATCCTTACTGGTGGTCTGGAGGAGGAGCCTGCCATGATGGGTAGCAGTGGTTTGTGGTCAGTGATGACAGTCACAGGACGCCCTAGAATGTATAGGCGAAAATGCCTGCAACCCCACAACACCGCCAGGGCCTCCCTCTCGATTTGCGAGTATTGTTGTTCAGTGTCCGAGAGTGCCTTGCTCGCATAGGCTATTGGCCGAACTTCCTGCTCGCGCCCCACTTGAGTGAGGACCGCCCCCAGACCATAAGGACTGGCGTCCACGACTATTTCCGTCTGCAGGCTAGGGTCAAAGAACGCCATGGTGTCTTCTGCCGCTAGGGCACCCCGGATGTCATCAAATGCCGCCTGCTCGAGGGGCCCCCACTGCCACACGGAGTCTTTCTTGGTTAAAGATCTTAGAGGCTCAGAGCGGGACGCTAGATTCCTGATGAAGCGGCCACAATAAGTGACCATGCCCAAAAAGCTCCTCACCTCAGCGACGTTTTCAGGTGGGCGGGCCTCTCTAATGTCCTTCACCTTACGGGGGTCGGGTGACACTCCATCCGCTTTAAACACGAACCCAAAGAACTCGATTGTTGTCCTGAGGAATTCGCATTTCTCTTTGTGTAAGGTGAGTCCCAAGAGACGGAGGCGCTCAAATGTCTTTGCAAGGCGGGCCATGTGTTCTGCCTCTGACTTGGAGTGTACTAAGATGTCGTCACTGATGTTGATGACCCCATCCAGATCTGCTAATGCCCCTCTTATGATGTTTTGAAAAACTTCCGCTGCAGAGGACACTCCAAAACTCAGCCTCTTATACCGATACAGGCCCCGATGGGTGGTGAAGGTGGTGATGTATCGGGACTCAGGGTGCAGAACCACCTGATGATATCCTGCCCTCAAGTCCAGCTTGGAGAAGAATCTCGCCCCCTGTAATTCTGCAATGATGTCGTCCATGGTGGGGGTTAGGTGTCTCTCTCTTTTGATCGCCTTGTTGGGCAGGCGCATGTCGACACAAATCCTTACTGCATCTGGTTGTTTGGGCTTCCGTGCGACGACAATGGGTGAGACCCAAGGAGTGGGGCCTTCCACCTTCTCAATTATGTCCAGCTGGACAAGGTTGTCCAATTCCTGGTCTACCAGATCCCTGAGGTGAAACGGTATGCGCCGGTGCTTCAGAGCCACCGGTTGTATGGACTCATCAATGTGCAAGCGGACTGGTTCCCCCACTAACTGTCCAATGCCTTCAAAGAGGGACGTGTGCTTCTCCAGGAGCTCCTGGATGTCGTCAAGATATACGTTGTATGCGAATGTCACAATCCCCAAAGCTTCAGCAGCTGCGCAGCAGAGGAGCGTGTTGGTGCTCACCGGCGTGACGTAAAACCTTGCCCGAATGCCTGAGTTGCCATATTGAGTGTCAGCCACAAACACACCATCCAGTGGGATTGGATGGTTGCCTCCAAATGTGAAAATGCGTGCTCTCGGTGCCGTCAGCGGTGGTGGTGCCTGCATTGCATCATAGTGTTGCCTGGCCATCACGTTCACGGACGCCCCCGTGTCCACCAACATGGGTACTGAATCCCCATTGACCAGTACGTCGCATCTCGGCTGTCTCTTGGAGTGCGATTTCAGCATTCTTACGCATGACACGAAGAAAACAATCTCTTCATCTTCTTCTACCTCCTCACCTTCTTGAGGGGGGCCATCGTCGGCCTGGTCCACCTGGGCAACGTTGGATGTTCTCTGGGGGCGGAAAGAGCCAGCCGGACAGGTCCCCTGGGGACCATTTTCGGGACCGTCGACCTGCACACTCTTGCAAAATGGTCTGTGCCCCCACATCGTCCACACTTCACTCCCGCTGCTGGACAGTCTGCTGGGTGCGGGAGGTCATATCCACATTTTAGGCACGAGGACTGCGCCACTTGGGGCCGTGGACTTTGAGTATTCATGGGGCGTCTTGATCCGCGACCTCTTCCGACTGCGCATACCTCTTCCACCCTACCAGGGCGCACACCCGCTTCCATCCTTGATGCCCGCAGCTCCGACACCTCGTGGCACCTCCCCAGTTCTAGGATGCGGGGTAGTGTTATACCAGGCTCGCGCAGGATTTGACGCCTCAGCTTACCAGAGGAACAGCCCTGAATGAGGTGGTTGCGAATCATATCATCAGGGTCATTCCAAGCACAAGGTGCCGCCAGCCTGCGCAGCCGCCCATAAAACACATCCAAAGTCTCGTCATCTTTCTGTCTGGTGTTGCCCATTAGGAACCGTTCGTAATCCACATTGGCCATGGGCAGGAAGTGATTGTGGAGCGCAGTTTTGGCGGCATCAAAAGACCCATCCGCTGGTTGCAAGGACAAGAAGATCTCGTGCACAGCAGGGCCTGCAGAATACAGGAGAGTGGCCAACTTACTGTCGTCACTCGTCTCCATCGTGGCCCTGAAGTACATTTCCAGCCTATCCATCCACATCTTCCACCTCTGTCCCAGGCTTGATGGCGTGCCCGAGACATCAAACTCTGGCATTGGCTGTAGGGTACCGGGAGGTCTCTGCAATGGTCTTGGTGGAAGGGCAGGCGGGGGTTGGGCTGGAGCAGCAGCCTGCTGTTGGGCCACGGCGGCCGCTGCACCTTGATCCATGGTGTAAAGCGCACAGGCACCCCGTGATGGGGCCGCAACTTGGACACCAAACACAACCAGTACCTTGATGAGGATCCCAGCCCCTCAGGTGATTCAGATGATGTCCATGTTCGAGGGTTTTCCAGGCAAATGTAGGACCACCAGGTTCCAGACTTCAGCCGGTGTAGAATTGAAGAATCCAAGAATCGAGCAGGGTAGGCCCCAGTGTGCATCCAGTAGGCCTCCAGGTAGCTCCACCCTTAAACTCGATGAAAAACAGTGAAAATGCAAATGACTTGCATTTCCACCAGCACGTGTTGCAAGCAGTGACTGTCCGCCACTGGAATCTCCAAAAATTTGGTCCGGATCTCTCACAGATGCTTCGTTATGAAGCCGTGAGTTTCCGAGGCCTTGTAGTCAAAATGGCCGCCGGCCACGCGTGTCTCTCCCCTCTCCGCGGCCAACATTCACGGATGCGCTCACACGCGATCATCTGCGCATCTCGAAAACGTTGCCACCTGTCCCAGGGATCGATCCCATCCTCGTCGCCATTGTTAGCGGGCGATCCCGCCGCCCCCGTGAGCCCCCCACACCCCCGTGCACACAGAGACACACGGAGACCGATGCTGTTCGTGTGGGCTCCCCGGTGGCTCTGCTGCCGCCGGGCGACGCCCCTTTATTTATATGGCACGCGACGGAGTGAACGTCACTCCGTCGCGTGCTTGCCCTTAAAGGGGCCACGCCACAGAGTACAGAGAGCAAGAGAGATGAAGGGGAGAAGAGGAGGGCGGAGGGCTGGGGGGGGAGACAGTGACTTACAGGGGAGATAGATGAGACAGGAGAGAGAGGGGCAAAGGTGGAGAGAAAAAGAAAGAGGGAGGAGGAGAAAGAGGAGAGCGAGGGGCGATGGAGGAGAGAACGAGAGAAGGGGGCGGGGGGAGAGAATGCCTGCCAGTTTACCCATAACGTGCTGTCCCATGTATGAAGGTATACTGGAGCACAGTGACAAAGGAGCATGTTCGGGCACTCTGATCGCATCGTATACCATACACCAGGCCTTTCATGGCACCCGGGCCGTTTGAACCTCCGGGGCCTGCCCTCTCTGTACAGTTACATCAAAGGTTGACACCTATTACTCATGCGCCTTGACATGGAACGCACGTGGTCTCTTTATTGCAACTCAACAGGAGAGGCCTTCCGCCATTGAACTGTGCGACAGCTACACCAGTAGTGTCTCCGCCATTAGCACACCCAAGCAATTGCCAATTCCGAACCTGCAAAGCTCTTGAGCAATGCATTGTGTTTCAGCAGAGTGAGCTCTGCACGGCTGCGCCTGGCTATGCACTGCCAGGGAACCACTCAAGATGCTGTGTTTTGATTTGTGCAAGGCGGGAAAGGGTGCCAGCGTGACAAAAGCATAAATAAAGACATAACCAGAACATTGATATAATGCGCGAATCCTTGTCTATTAGATCAGCGGCAAATAACGAAGCACTACAGCTAGGATAGAAGATATATATATATATATATATATATATATATATATATATATATATATATATATATATATACCATATATATATATTTATAGACCAGGAGACGACATGATAAACAGGCAGATAGAGGTATAGGGGAGGATATGGACAATTAGAAAAACAAGGAGACGGACATGCAGACAGAGTGATAAACAGACTGATAGAGTGATAGGCGAGGATATGGACAATTAGATAGACAAACAAGGGGACGGACATGCTGATAGAGTGATAAACAGACTGATAGAGTGATAGGCGAGGATATGGACAATTAGATAGACAAACAAGGAGACGGACATGCTGATAGAGTGATAAACAGACTGATAGAGTGATAAGCGAGGATATGGACAGATCGACAAACAAGGAGACAGACATGCAGATAGAGTGGTAAACAGACTGATAGAGTGATAGGGAAGGATATGGACAGATAGACAAACAAGGAGACAGACATGCTGATAGAGTGATAAACACACAAATAGAGTGATAGGCAAGGATATTGGCAGATAGATAGACAAACAAGGAGACAGACATGCCAGTAGAGTGATAAAGAGACAGATGGAGTGTTAGGCAAGGATATGGACAGATAGACAAACAAGGAGACGGACATGAAGATAGAGTGATAAACAGACTGATAGAGTGATAGTCAAGGATATGGACAGATAGACAAACAAGGAGACAGACATGCTGATAGAGTGATAAACAGACAGACAGGTAGATAGATAGAGTGCTAAAGGTTCTCCTCTACCTTGCACTTCCCCCTGTTTTGTCCTCCCTCTGTCTTCCCTCCCTTGTCTTGTCACGCCTAGAAACACGTGTGTATAGGCGCGTTATAAATTACTTATCATATCGTATCATATCATAGATAGATAGAGAGATAGAAAATGAGACAGACATGCGGATATAGTGATAAAGCAACAGCTAGGGTGCTAAAGAGACAGCCAGGGTGATAAAGAGACAGACAGAGTGATTGGCAAGGGTGATAAAGAGACAGATAGAGTGATAGGCAAGGAAATTGATGGATAAATAGACAAACAAGGAGACGGACGTACCTATGGAGAGGGACATGCAGATAGAGTGATAAAGAGACAAGACGGGTAGGGATAGAGAGACAGTCAAGGATACAGACATGCCGATAGAGTTATGAAGAGACAGACAGGTAGAAAGAGAGATAGACAAGGGGACGGACATGCAGAAAGAGTGATAAAGAGACAGACATGTATGGATAGAGAGACAGACGAGGATAAAGACATGCCGATAGAGTGATGAAGAGACAGACAGGTGGATAGATGGAGAGAGAGACAAGGAGACGGACATGCAGATAGAGTGATAAAGAAACAGATGGATAAAGTGATAGGCAAGGATATGGACACATGAATAGATAGACAAGGAGACAGACATGCAGATAGAGTGATGAAGAGACTGACAGGTGGATAGATAGAGTGATAGGCCAGGGTTTCGACAGGTAGATAGATAGCTAGATAGATAGACAAGGGGACGGACACGCAGATGCACAGATAAAAAAACAGACTGGTGGATATACAGAGAGAGAGATAGATAGATAGATAGATAGATAGATAGATAGATAGATAGATAGATAGATAGATAGATAGATAGATAGATAGACGGACAGACAGACAGCGAGATAGATAGATAGATAGATAGATAGATAGATAGATAGATAGATAGATAGATAGATAGATAGATAGATAGATAGATAGATAGATAGATAGAGTGAAAGGAAAGGAGGCCGATGGGTAGATAGATAGTTGTATTAAAAGACTGATTGATTGATTACCAGAGTGTTGCAGAGTGTTTGATGAACGTTCTGCATACTGCGAATGCTGTGAACCTTGCAAGAGAGTGGAGTCTGCCGTCTCCTTCTGTTTTTCGAGGAGGAGGAGCACCACAAAGCAACCCCACCGGTCGGAGCCTCTGCGGAGTGTTGCAGAGTGGTGAACGTTCTTCAAACTGCGAATGCTGTGAACCCTGCAAGAGACCGGAGTCTGCTGTCTCCTTCTGTTTTTCAAGGAGGATGAGCACCACAAAGTAAGCCCGCCTGGCGCAGCCTCAGCAGAGTTTTGTAGAGTGTTTGGTGTCACCATGTGCAATGCTGTTATTGACCTCATTACACACGGTAAGATCGCCCCCCATATTTCATCACACAACACAGAAGGAAACTATAACGAAGTGCAAGGATTCAGGGCCGCTCGCAGTCTGGGCTGTGAAGTGTGCTGAAGGAGTAGCCACTGTCCATTCAATGATGGGGACACGCCAAGCCGCAGCTGCTAAGCTGTTGTTCCTCCCTAGTACTGTTAACCTAACTACTGCTGAACTCGAGTCTGAGTTTAAAAACCAGTAGCACTACACCGGAAGATCAGCTAACGTCACCAAGCCCAGTACATTAGAGGACTTGTCATTATCAACATATCCACTCTTTTTGACAGCTGGACTGATTAGAAAAGCTGTCCCCTCCCAAAATTCGACAGAATCTTGTCCTTGCAAACCTTTCTGTTTGGCTCCACGATTGATGGATCCTCGGCTGAACATCCAATTGAAATTGACTCACTGTCACAACAACATGGAGACCTATCCTCTGCTATACTTCCTGTTGAATCTCCTGCGAAATTTGCTACTGATTCCAGTTCACACTGGATGGCTGAACTAATATGGCGCCGTGTTTGGGAACAAAATTAATTGAAAACGTAACCACTGCCCTATTAGGGACCATTGATTACCGGCCAAAGCCAAATACCACGCATGCCATTGCCATAACGGGAGCATTTACCAGAACTGACATCTGGGAAAGCTGTACCAACGAGGAGATAAAAGGAGTGGGCATCCATCCTCTAACCCACTCTAATATCCCCATTAAGGTGCCTCGGGAAGTTGACACAAAATCATGTCCCTTGCTTGAAGAGGCAGACACTGGCAGTAACGTGGAGAATCACGCGGAGATCCGCCCTACTATAGCCATGCATGACTTGAATCTATCAATCAATATGACCAATCCATTCCCAGCCCTATTTAGCAAACCTGGGCTACATCAAGATGGATTCCTTTCCGCCTCCCCTAACCTTTTTGTGTCACTAATGAGCTAACCACATGGAAAAACAGCACTAGCAGTCTCAATTCCGCTGCCATGTTTGATGCTCTTGAGAACTGCTTACGACTCTTCTCTCTAACACTGAAGAAATATTGTCCCACTCAACAACACAAGACCTAAAATATACTGCTTTAACATAAGCAGTAGCGTCCCCGGAGTCGCCACATTGGGCGCCAGTAGCTCAGTTAACAGAAATAAGGGCCAATGTGAACCTACTGTGGATATTAGATCAACCATTACAGGCATTGTCCTTATCCCACGACACACCTGTGACTACCATGGTTGTTCCAGCTGAACCCATGGTGTCAAGTGTGCCGGAAATTCGTCACACACGGAAAAAAGGCGAGTTATCAGCCAAGCCCAGAAATATACGGAAATAACAATCTAAAACAAGCCCCCACCTCACTGACTCATCCAGCCACTGGTGCTGAACTAAGTGGGGTGTTCTCTGTTTTTCATGGATTAAACAAACAAAACAAAAGTTCTTCAGTCAAACAATCAGTAATTCCATTGTTGCCCCCCGCCCACTAGTATGGTTCCCGGCTATGTAAACGTGTAAGACCCAACTCCACAGAATGTAATAGTGGCTGATGAGGAAGCTTTTAGTTCAAATCAAGATGATCTGATGGCTGACAGAGAAGAGAAACAAACAAGAAAGACCATTTCTAAATATGCAGTACAAACATCCTTTAGTCTTACGAACTTAAATAACACTGAGACGAACGCCAATGAGGAAACAACTAAGACACCGTCCCAGACCACTAAATCTGTCTCGCAGGTCAAATCCCTCTTACCCTGCACAAGTGAGGTGCAGGGTAAGAAGACAAGAGGCACTCGAAAAAACCAACAAAAGCAGGGTCCTGCAAATGGGGGAAACCCGTCTAATTACAATGTAGCGGTCTACAGTCTAAAACACTTAACACAACTGACCCACAAAGAGTATCGAATGATGGCATGCACAAAGGCTCAAAAGACGGCCCCTTACAATTTACGCTGACAACCGCCATAGCAACTGAAAGTGTTATAGAATAGAGATTCGACCCTCAAGAAGAGAATGCTTTAGCAACAAAGCCTTATGGTCAGGAGAGTACAATGAGGCCTTCACATTGTTCCCAGCATGAGCATGTAGAAAAGGCATTGCTGATAAAAAGTCACTTTCGGAAAGACCGAAACGGCTACCTGTACCGGACACAGGTCATGGAGCTATTTCAATCTATAATACCTCTGCGAATTATCCGCCCAGATAACATTCAAATTGTGCACCAATGCGAAGATGCCAAGGACGTAACCTCAATGGTACACTTTTTTCCCGAAGGGATGGTGGACTATGCAATGTAATATTCTCAGCTCTTCTTCCATGGTGGTTATGAAGTTACCTCGTTACTTTCCAAAAAAGCCCAAACCGGACTGCCCATGAAAGCAGAGAACTGACATCAATGGACAAACGCAAGTCCAAGCCATCTGTCCACCAAGCGTCTGTTGCTAATAGAGGTAAAAAAACTAGAACACAGGAACTGGGAGGTGCATCCATGCTCTCTGCAATGATGAAGATCACTGGGAATGGCTCGCTGGTCTGATACAAAAGCGACACCAGCAATGCCCCTAACAGCGAATTCCTTGCTCTAAGTTTGAACACTGGAGGCCATACTCATTTATATGATCAGGACGGTCTGTTTGACCGTGTAGATGGGTGCAACATAGTAGCACAGCAGGAGACTTGGATGGTTTTAGCCACTGGTCATGGATGACTGGACTGTCATCCAAAAACCGGCCACAAAGGTAAAAAAGGAAGACCTAAATGTGGCCTGTTAACTGGTGTAAAAAACCTCACACACAGAAATCCAATGCTTGTCACTGAATATCTTGGTAGGCAAAATGACTACCGTGGACACTGCGCAGTGGAAAGAAATCATCATTACCACACTATATTATCCTTCTTACACTGCAGCCCATGTGGCTATTCTTAAAGGAATGGAAGATTGGTTTGAAGCTGACATCAACAACGTTCCGATTATCATGTGTGGCGATTATCGTATACTGAGCTATGCCAATCAAGAGGACATGTCCAATATACCATCCCACACCAGACCAGCTGAAAGATCTAGGCTCAATCATTCTTGCCCCTGTGGAATCAACTGGGCAACCTTGTTATACTCGAGACGGTTTACAATGATGAATGGAGCTCGACCACCTGACTGTCCCCTACAATATACAAGGTATTGCTCCACTAGTTCCAGCATTATCGACTATGTCTTTGTCAATCATTGGTAACCGATGTGTCCATAATAGGTCATGAGAGTGACCATCATCTGCTCGTAATGAGTCTTGATATAGAACAATGTAAATTTGTAACTGAAACAACAGGGACCGTCTTACTTAATATTGCCATAACTAGCATCAAATAGTCTTCAACCAAACTTGAATCAGCCATAACAATTCTACTGTCTGTGTTTGGTCAATTCTACACCTCTTTTTCAACTAACCTACGAGACACCAAAACACGCTTCACCTCACTGATGATGCCCAACAAGGCTGAAACACGTGTATGGGGTTGCTGTTGGTACTCTTGTTCAGAGAGGAATTGCCATAGCATTTCGGTGCTGGACTGCCCATGTGGGCGGGACAAAGACTGATATGCAAATGGTTATTTCCCATCTGTGAAAGGTACAGTGAGCAAAAAGAAGATGGCTGCAAACTCTCAATGTGGTTAACAACCACTGAACAAGTTATCATGCCTTGTTCTTCCGAGAGAGGGGCACCTGCTACCTTTGTTGAATTCTTTGAAGGAACTTGGGGTTGGTCACCCTAGGTTACCTGGGGGCAACCAGACGTGGACTCCCTGCTCACTGTGCTTAGAGAGGCTCAGCTTCACCTCACTGATGATGCCCAACAAGACTGAAACACGTGTATGGGGTTGCTGTTGGTACTCTTGTTCAGAGAGGAATTGTCATAGCATTTCGGTGCTGGACTGCCCATGTGGGCGGGACAAAGACTGATATGCAAATGGATATTTCCCATCTGTGAAAGGTACAGTGAGCAAAAAGCAGATGGCTGTGAACTCTCAATGAGGTTAACAACCACTGAACAGGTTATCATGCCTTGTTCTTCCAAGAGAGGGGCACCTGCTACCTTTGTTGAATTCAAAGTTTTACACCCCCTGTTTTCCTGCAAAGCTTCTACCCAACTGCTTCTGCAGTCCTGGCGTGACAGTGTTCTGGTTCCTATATTAAAAAAGGGCTCACATATAAATCCACAAAATTATCGACTCCTGGCTATGCTTTATGTTCCTTCTAAGATATTTGCAAAAATATTGTTGGAGGAACTAACAACCTGGGCAGACCAGTCCGACATAATTCCCTGGAATCAAACCAAGTTCCGTGAGGGGTAGTTCTACATCAGTTAACATTTTAACTCTCATCACCATTATTCAGCAAGCCTGGAAGATCCGTAGACGTCCCATCTATGTGGCATTCGTTGACTACAGTGCCGCATTTGACACTGTCCTTCCTTGAAGGCTATGGGGGAAATTGCAGAGCTGTGGAATTCCCCTGGGCCTATTGAAAATGATTATGAAACTGCATGAAGAGACACATGTTAAAGAGTAATGGCAGCACATTGAGTTCAATCAGCACAAAACTGGGCCTCAAACAAGGCTGTACATTGGCTGCATTACTTTTCAATCTGTACTTATCTGACATGGGCCCTGCCCTAACCAATACTAGATGTATACCTGCACGTCTGGGCAACCATGAGGTTCAATGGTCTGGCTATGCTGAGAACATCGTCATTCTGGATCTTACACCATTTGGTCAACAAATAGCCCTAGACAACCACTTGTACTTCTCTGTAGCTAACTCCCTAAGAATAAACACCACAAAAACGAAAATTATGGTGTATAAGCCACCATACAAAAAGTGGCACTTGCAACATGGAATCTCAAAGGAGCTCTAGTTGAAGTAGTGAGCGAATATATCTATCTGCGCATTGCGATTGACTCAAAACTACTGGGTGTCTCACATCTGAGTAAGTTACAAATATTTAGTGCCCAAGTATCAGGAGCCATTCACTCACTTGCTAACAGGGGAGGATGCTATTCAGTGGGATCTGTTGTCAAGCTGAACTCGATGAATATAGCACCGATTATCTGCTATGCCTCCGAGGCATGGGCATCTGGGTCAATGGAAGCCATCTCCAGAATAGAGTCAAGGACCCTCATGCAGCTACTATGTTTACCACTCTATGTGTCATCAGAAATGCTCCATTTGGAATTTGGCCTTACACCTATAGGCAAACGAATTATGCTGATGAGTCTAACCTTCTACTGGAAGGTTGCCCATGCTCCGAGTAATACTCTCGTGGGATTTCCGAATGAAGTCTTCCCCTCAAAACTTGCCTATATGAATGTTTCCTCACTTGGTGCACTCAAACATCTATCTGACCTATGGTTTAGGAAACTGAGAATGGACCCCATGGCAATGAAACTTGGCCAATACAAACGAACCAGGAGGTCACTGTTGGACACATATAGCTATGACTAGATAATAGTTCACCTAGCCTCGAACATAACTGCAGAGTGCTTTTTCACATACATATTGGAAAGAAAACGTATCCCAAAGTACATTCAGAACTTCATTGATAACCATCTTGTAAGGGTCTCTTTACTCATTAAGTTTAATACTGTCAAATCATTTGAAACAACTGGGCGCGGGCACAGGGTGGAAGGGCACCATAGACTCTGCAGGTTCTGCGGTGACCCCGCTATTGAATCTGTGCAACACCTACTCTTCGATTGTGGTGCAATGGCAGTTCTTCGACAGAAGGTCATCGTTGCTGCTGCCCTTCAGTCGATGGAAAGCTTCAATGATCTCTGGGACTTATTCATGTGTGGGAACCATGAAGGAAGCATCATTTACATTTCCAGGCTATGGAACGAAATCTATGACATAATCGGCATAATCGAAACATGACCTCATTGCACAATATGATTTGTACCTTTTAGTGAATGCATCGTTTTACCTACCACATCTTGATGTGATGATCAATGAAATGTATTAAAAACTAATTAATCTATCGATATAATAAAAATAATAATAACACATAAAACAACAAAATGCTAAATTATGAACACGAGAGGGAGATCATTAGGCCACTGAGTAGCTATTGCCAATGCTCTCCTTAATATTTCATCAACTCATTTCGTTTTTTGTATTTTCTTTTAAATTACAACCCAGCTCGTTGTCTTTAAAAATGTACACTGCTTCCGTTTATCATAACTGTTTTACGTCCACCAACCTTTCCCTTAAACTCCTCCTGACCCCCCTCCCCCCCAGAGTAACATGACCACATTTCTGCTAGCACCCCTGTGGCTTGCAAGAGATGAGCGATAGCATTATAAAATGGAGGCGGTGGTGGTTTATTGGATGGCCGTTTCACGAGTAATACTGGTTGCGGTGTCTGCCACCCTGCCTACGGTGGCATCTTTGCAGGGATGCTCATGCAATCCTCCAGGATTTTTATTGTTGCCATGTGTATCTCGTCACATGGCCCCCTGCATAATCTAGTTAGGCTCTTGCACTCGTGGGTGATGCTGGGGTGGGGGGCAACATGTTGGGAGGAAGGCAAAAAAAGCACATCAAGAGCGACTTGGGATTTTGTTCAACGTGCCCGTGTGAGGCCCTGCAGCTTTTAGAGATGGGCTGTGCTAGGAGGGCGCACTTCATGCGAGCTGTGTTCAAATATATGGCAGCAAAAATATATTATTATGTTTCTGGTGCCCCCCACCTGTCCTCTTCTCCAGGTGCCCTCCCCTCCCCGCGCCAAATAACACGTATGCACTTACACACACAAACACTCTTACTTCATATATTTAAATGCAAGCACAGACACAATTGGCACACATTGTATTGTACTTGTCATCTGTGTAGTGCCAGTACATGGAGTACATGGAGAAACACCTACATTTGGGATACCTGAGCCATGGAAGAAAATGCCTACATTTGAGATTCAACAGTACACAGAGAAATGCCTACATTTGGGATATGCGAGCAGTGGCAGAAAACGCCTAAATTTGAGTTTGAACAGTACATGGAGAAATGCCTATATTTGGGATAACTGGGTAGTGGGAGAAACCACCTTCATTTGACACTCAACCGTACATGGAGAACTGTCTACATTTGGGATACCTGAGCAGTGGGAGATAACACCTAAATTGGAGATTCAACAGTACATGGAGAAATGCCTACATTTGGGATACCTGAGTAGTGGGAATGAAACAGCAGTCGGTATCTCCATCACAGTCCACCCAATGCGGAGTGTAATGTTCAGGATCCGTCGGGAGTTCATATTTAGTACCTGTGTGCCCATTTGGTGTCTCCATGACATTCATGCAGTGTGGTTCATCTGTTTGAGCGTGGGCATGTGCCATGATATCTTTAGAAAAACAAAAGAGGTGATGGCTGGAAGGTTTAGAATTAATCTCTACCTCTGTCATTGCTCTGGGCAACCCTCCAGACCATCATTCTTTGCCTGTCAAGGGGAAGATCATATGCAAATAAGACTTGGTCCCTCCCCAAAAGGTGCAGTCCATCCTGAATTTCTTGGTCACATCCCTTCTGCACGAGACCTCAAGCATCCCCAAACATGTTTCGGCCTTGTCGGGCCTCATCAGTGAGCAGTAGCTTTGGACTCTAGGCCCAGCAGGAACGGGACCCAAGTCTGGGCATACCCATCCCACCTGGGATAACTAAAGCAAAACAAAAGGGGTGAGGGCTCAAAGGTTTAGAATTAAGAATTAGAATTAGAATTAATCTCAACCTCTGGCACTGCGCTGGGCAACGCTCCAGACCATCATTCTTTGTCTGCTAAGCCATTACAAAAGGGGAAAGACCGTATGCAAATCAGGCTTGGTCCCACCCCAAAGTGGCAGCCCAGCTCGAACTGCTTGGTCACATCCCTTCTGCATGAGACATGATTTGCATATGGCCTTTCCATCTTCTGTAATGGCTTAGCAGGTGAAGAACAATGGTCTAGATGGTTGCCCAGAGCAATGTCAGAGGTTAAGATTAATTCTAAACCTTCCAGCCATCATCTCTTTTGTTTTGCCATGTTATCTTTGCCCAGTACTATTGGCAGCATGTGTTTCTCTACTATTTTCTTCCCCTCTGTATTACATTGTCTTAGGATAATTTGCAGAAGAAAGATGCCAGCCAATACTAATACTAGTATTGCTAAAAGTATTTGAAACACATATCCTAACCAGGTATGTTCCCATGAGAACAGAGAATCGAACCAGTCCTCGTCTTTTGTTTCATCTGTCTCCTGCACCATTTTTGCATGTAATTCTTGCAGGGACGTTATAACTTCCGGCATGCTCCCAAAATAATTGTCTCTTTTTGTGCACTTTAATGTTCAGGATCTTTTCTCTCTTTTTTGTATTATTGGTCATAGGGTAATTTCCAATTTGCACCATGTTAGTTTGAGTCACTACCAGTGCTGGTAGATGCAACACTGCCAGTGAGCATATACTGCCCCAATTTTGAAGGAGCTGCATATAAACCGTTGTACCACCGGTCCAATAGTGGTCCATTAGTACAGCTGTGGCTATTTTCATACTTGGTCGATCCATGATGCAACAGCATCCTTCGTTCTATCCCTCTTTCACTGTGCTGTTGTTTCTGAAGAACAGCGAAGGATTTACCATCTTTGTAATGTGTATTGGCCCCTTTTCATCTTCCACCCAAGTCAGCAAGTTGGCAGTATGTGTCCATTCCTCAAGACAAACTTTATTGGCATTTTCAAAAATTCCCCTCCATACTCCTATTGGAGCGTCTACTCTAAATCACATTATCCTTTCCACCCTTGCTTTGGAGTTGTATACACCCCCACACTCCTACCTTTCAGATCCACCAGAGTGTCAGGGGACCACTCTGGTGGTGAAAATGTGCGGTACAAATGATCTTTAACATTAAAATGTCTTTCCCTTGTGAATTTGTGCACTTCAACAATGAATATTTAATCATTGTCACCTCACGTCTGTGCGTCCCTAACAATGTATACTTCATAACTATTTCTTTTGTCCCTTTCACTTTTGTTTGCTTGATAAAATGATCCTCATGTGGGGACTCTGCTTTTGTAACCCATTTTATGTAAGTCCACCTCCCCTGAAATTGTCCTCTCATTTTGCAGGATGAGTTAGGCAACGTGCTGTGTATGCTGGTATTTAATTGGCCACAAACAACTTGGAGCTGCTCAATGCATACGGAAAGTGAGAGCAGGCAAAGCAGTTCTCATCCGATTTCTCCCTCCCCACCATGGTCATATGTCTGTACCATAGTTTATTCATTTTTCAGTTGTTACCTTCAAAATGTCTTCTCAATAAATGTTCTTCATCAATCATATCTCTCGTAGTTTGGGTCATACTTTCACTTATGTTGGCACCTATATTAATACTATCATCACTAAAAATTCTTACTGCAAAAGTATATGCAAACCAAAACAACTAAAGGAAAAGAAAAAGGCAGCTATAATTATACTTCTCTAAATATCGTTTTTATGCCCATGTTGGGGCAGTAAAGAAAAAGTGACTTTTGCCCTTGAAAAATACATCCTTCTCTGGTACAATGTCACATTTCACGTTGCTGGTCAGCTCTCACTCTCACCCTCATCTGGGGCCTGGTCACCTCTTCTTCTTCTTACCTCTGTTCGTCTGACCTCTAAATATTTTCATATCACCTATATGCACCCATTCTTTTTTTACAGAGGAAGGGGTTGCATACTGGAAGAGTATGGGCCATCAAATCGTGGTGCATGCCACTTGCGGACAGAAATTTTCTCAAACTAAATCCCCAGAGAGTTGCAGGAGTGCTTTTAGGACATTTACATCTACAATTCCCTCTCTGATGTCATTGGTTGCTTCTTGGGCCCCCTGCCGCACCTGTATCTGTCAAGAAATGAATTTCAAACATTTAGTCATGGCAGTTAGATAATCATGCAACGCATTTCATTTCCCAACACACTCGTAGAACTCTCTGAGTGCAATCAATCACACATGGGAGGAGCAATGGGGACGAGCATTGTTCTGTTAGTCTCTATTTAATGAAGAGTGAAGTAGTGATCTGAGCCTCGCTGATTGTGTAATGCAAAGAGAGCCAGGGGAAGGCAGTATAACCAATTTTTATTTAAAGTGTCTTGCAATTTTTCATTTTGTTCCTTCAAAAGACTGTTGAGATGTTCCACAATGCCATTGGCCTGAAGATGATAGGCAGAACAAAGTTTGTGCTTAATGACAAGCAGGGTTGTGAGTTCAGAAAATAGTTCATTTGCAAAGTGTGGTCTGTTATCTGACCATTGCACTTTGCATACTCCCCACTGGGAAAACCCCTCAAGTACAAGGAACTTAGCTGCTGACTTGTCAATTGCATGGGTACATGGTCCTGCTTCCAGCATGAAAAGGGGCATGTGACCACAATCATGTATTGATATCCATTACAACTTTGGAGCATATCGACAGTCTATATGTGAATACCGTAATGTACCTGTAGGGTTGGGTATTGCTCCTCTCACCAAGGTATGTTCAGCAATATATGTCTGGCATAGTGAGCAATTAATGACGACATTCACAATGTGTTCATGCAATGCAAATTAGTAACAAACCATTCTTCAGGAAGGGTTTTTGCAAGACACTCCCTTTTGGTGTGTGCTGGGTAGTGCAGTTACTCTAACGCTGCTGCAAGTACCCCGAGAGGCATTACAGGCTTTTCTGTATTGTCTTGTCACCATAGCAGGTCAACGGAGACAATGAAGACCATTTCTTTACCCACAAGTTCTGTTCATCTGGTGGTGTGCGGCCTTGTAGCTCAATTAACTGTGTCAATGGTGATGCATTATAGCTCTCCCTCATCATCATGTTGCACTCTTTTTTATGTGTATTATATGTTATTTCTAGAATTTGTAAAAAATATGCTGCCCCTTTTGCTTCTGATCTGCTGCTTCATTACCACAGGAAATCAAGTCTGTGCCATTAGTATGGGCTGCACATTTCACCACGGCAGCCGCCGTTGGGTATGCCAGCACCTCGATCAATCTTTCTAGGAATGCAGCATGCTGTACGGTTGTATTATCTGCATACTGAGAGCCTCTCCTTTTCCACTGTTACAGTCCTGAATGTACTGTAGACGTCATGTAGGCTGAGTCTGAATACATTGCAAGTATCATTACCACTAACTCTGCCGCCTGCATTGAAAGATGTCCTGGTAACCTTGCTATTTGCACTACCTCAAAATCATCACCTTTCCTTGTTATCACCACTGCAACTGTATGCCTCAACCCCATGCCCCGATCTATTGTCGATGACCCATCAACAAAGACCACTTCTCCCCCTCTACTGCAATCTCCTTAATTTGGGGGGTGTCATCGCATATGTCAATGTATGTGGTACAATCATTAACCCAATTTCCTTCCTCCACTGGTTCAGCAATAAATGTTGCAGGGTTCACTGTGTGACACCTAACAATTTTAATCGATGGGTCTGACAACATAAGCAGATATGCAGACGCCTGTGTTGTGGTGAGTGTGGATTTTGGCTGATCAAGAATGGCAAAAAGAGCATTTTTGATGTACATTGTGATGAACAGCTCATTTGTATTGTGGGGCACTTTTCTGTTGCAAAAGCTACTGCAGCTAGCGCTTGCTCACATGGTAATGTCCTCTCCTCACCGGATTTAGAATCACACTCTAATATGCTAATGGTTTGCATCCAATTGAAGTCTTTTGTGTGAGGACAGCCATCACCACATTCCATTTGAATGGGAGAAATGTACAATTATTCTTTATAATCTTGTATTTCCAACACGGGAGCTGTACTTTTGCATTTTTCAGTTCATCAAATGCATCTATCCACTCACCTGTCAACAATATTGTGCTGGTTTCTTTCTGTGCTTCTTTTAGTCCTTCCAACAGGTGCCGAACATACGTGAAATAGTCAAAGACCCAAACACGACAGTTATAACATAGCCACAAAAACTGCTGCCATTGTTTCACTGTCTCTGGTCGAGGTGTATTACTTATTGCCTTTGCTCTTTCGGGTGTCACCTTTATCCCTTCTTCTGATATTAACTGGCCAAAATAAAGTACTTTTTCCTGACAGGACTGCAATTTCTCCTTGTTCACTTTGTATTTCTTTTTAGCCAACAGGATCAATAACGTCACTGAGTCTGTCCTGCACTCGTCTTTTGTGGAGCTACACAATAACAGGCCATCTGCATACTGTATCATTTTACCGGAGGTCTGCAGGTTACCCAGGTTCATTTGCAGTACCCTATTAAACACACTGGGGGATTCAAAGTACCCCTGTAGGAGTCTCGTGCGTTGTAGTCTGTTCAATCTATAGGTAAATACTGTCAAATAGTGTGAGCTTTCATGTGAGGTGAAGGAAACAAAAGTGTTCTTAATCAATCACTGTAAAATGTGTGGAAGTAGGTGGTATGTTACTCAAAATGGTAGGTGGATTGGTCACAATTTGCAATTTTGCCTCCACAATGTTAGTTAAAGGGCACAGATCCCAAGTAAGTCTCTGAGACCCCGATTTAGCTTCTTTCACTGGGTACACTGCTGTGTTACATGGGGATTCAGACGGTATGATTATCTCTTGTTTCATCAGGGTGACAAAGGTTTCATTGAAGCCTTTGTCTGCCTCTCTAATCATTGGGTACTGTTTTACTCAGGGCAAAATTGCTCCTTTCTTCAATTTTATTTTCACTGCTCCAATCCCTTTCAATAATTCTACATCATAGAGGCTGTTAGTCAATAATCCAATGGGTACTTTTGCCAATACTTCTTGTAAATAGGATGGCACCCTTTTAACCAATGATATTGTCTGGGGCGTTTCCCTGTATTGTACCTGCATCTGGAATGGAATGTGGATGTCAAAAAATAACATCATCATCTGTATCATTGTCTTCAAATAAGCCATCATCTGTTACATCTGCCATGTGGTAGTGCTCTGTCCTCTCGCATCACTGCTGTGTCTAGCTGTGTTGTAATAACCTCTTCTTCTGCTACATCCATGGGCACCTCTGCTCTGAATAGAAACTCTGCAGGCAAGGGCAACAATTTGTCTTTAATCTGCATGAGCCACCCTAACAACACCTGTATTCCATAAAAGAATACTTATGCGGTCAACGGTGCTCCTCTCAGTTCCCTTTGGCCATAAAAGTCTTGTATGAATTCCTTTGCATTTACATAATGAACACCTGGTGTCGAACATATTATTCCTTCCTCAGTAAATGAAATCGTCATATTTAGCTTGCTCATTGAAGCCCTCCCCAATATATTCACTGGCGTGCTTTTGGACTATAACAATGGTACAGCCAATTTATGCTCACCTACTGTTATGGGCAAGTTTTCTGTAAATGGAACCCTTGTCATAGCCCCAGAGTATCCTTGCATCTCCATCACAATTTCTGACAGTGGAAACCTCCCTTCCTTGACACAAGATCTCGTTGCCCCGGTGTCTACTAAAGAGGAAATTGTTCTGTCTCCTATTTTCACCCTCACCCGTGGTTGGTCATCCGGGTCGGGATTTACTGATAGTACTGGACAAATAAAGCCAACATGTGGGCTGTCCTATTGTGGGTACATGCTCATCCCTATAAACTGATTCCCCCCACAACTGTTACCCCCCTACTCTGGGCACTAGTGTTTGTAGCTAAATGTTCCTGTCCCATGGTCCAAACTGGTTTGTTTGCATTGGTAATGCGTTTGATGGCTGTTGTGTTTGTGGTTGCGGTATCTGGGATATCAATGCTAGTGGCTGTGGATGCAATATCTAGGTGTTGTGAATGTAGTATGTATTGCAATACTTGTTGTACCTTTGACTGCTCATGACCACTTTACCACCAATGATTGGTGTTGTGTGTAATCAAATGTGCTTTGCCCTTGCTGCAAATGTGCAGAGTCATAAACACTGCATGATGGGGGATATACAGGCCCCCCTCTTAAGTCATGCTGTTTCCATTCCAACTGCACCACTCCTCTGCTCCTACATGTTCTTGAATAATACCCCATTCTTCCACATGCCCAATTTTGCCCCCCAAATACTCTGGGACACCCAAATCATGGTCTCATCCCATAAAATCCTCCTCCAAATCCAATTCCAACCCCATTCACTCTTCCTCTCAGTGCATATCCCCTCCCCATGGGGTAATAATTACTCTCCCCTCTCCCTGCAAAATATCACCTGTTAACTGGCTGTGGAAATTTGTGCCCACACTGCTCTCCCTCAACATTCGTCATCATTGCTCCCTCTACCAATATCTTTGACAATTTCTTTTACAGCAATGTTGCGTCCTCCCTCTGTCTCTCTTCAATTCTATTCCTTTCCTTCTCCTGTTTCATTCAACAAAAATGAACCATATTACATTGTATTTCAGGCCATGTATTCACCTCAATCCCCACTATTTCCTTTCATTGTTTTTGCACATCTTCAGGGAAATCCTGACATAAGATGTGATAAAACACAGGTACATTTTTTCCCAGTTCTCTCCTGTCTCCAATCGCCACTTCTGCTTTATCTCCAGTAGATATGTGTCTGGATCCTTATTTATCCCCATTTTGCATGTCATGATCACGGTCATGTCTGATGTGTCTCGGAATTGCACCGTCAATGCCCTCCAAACATCTGCTCAGCAATTGTTAAATGGTGACACATCAGATATTGTATTTTGCACTGTTACCTCAGGGTAACCTGCCCTTTTCCATATGTCTTCTAATTGTTCCCCCAATATTGAAGCAAATAAACTATTCATATATCCTATTGCCAATGCCATCCCTGACGTATGTTTTCCAACTCATAAATCCGCTTCCCTGCTCCTGCTGTGAGCGATGGTAATTTAGTCATTAAGTTGTCTTTGTCTATCTTTGGCATGTATATACTGAGCCGGCCCCTCCCTTTCTGGAGCAAAGGTAATTGCATTCTCCCTACCTTTCATAGGAGTGCAACCACACCCTTCTTTCCTTTTAATGTTATCGCCATGCGATTTGTTTGATGACATGGCAAGTTCCTTAATATGGTTATATATGGCATTTTCCTTCCTTAATTTACTGGAAGGAGCTCTGGGAGTGATGGACCTCACAATCCCACAGGTATATTTGTGTATTATATTCTGGTGTTCTGAGTGCACCTACTTGAGGAGCTTGTGTTGCCGCTTCAACTCCCTCTTCTTCCTCTTTTCAACCGTCTCCTTTCCCTCACTTTCTTCTATCATCTTTTTGCTGACACTTCCAAGACCTTTCCATACATACATTCCTCTTTCCCTTGTGTTCACTTCTCTTTCCCTGTCCTATTTCATCTTTCTACTAATGCTTGCATTAACCTCCCTCCTATTCTCATCTCTCCTTTTCTCTTGCTTATCCCCTCTTTCCAATGCCTTTACATTTTCATTGTTTGTCCCATCTATTTTAAATACTATTTGCCCCCCTATCCATTTTCCTGGTATAATTACTTGTTCTTGCCCTCCCCCCTTGTACTTTATATCCTCTCCAATTCTTACTTTGCTTCTTTTAATCTTGCTACTATCCTCAGCTGCGCATCTTTTTCTGCTTGTAATGTTAACACACTTCTTGTATCGACCTGCGTGCGCCAGTATTATCTTGTTCTTCAGGGGTGAAAATGTAGGATTTGTATAACCTGCGCTTGTAATGGGTATAATCCTGGCACAGTCGAAAACAAAATACCTTGTTTATTAAAGGGTGAAGCAGTTGGTTGTACATGCCCTTCGTCGTGTGAGTTATCTGGGTATTCTTTTTTAACATGCTCCTCTTCCTCAAACATTTTCCATGGCTCAAGTATGCTTAATCTGTTTCTTAATTTTCCCCTTGTATGTGATATGTGTGTAGGTGTGCATGTGTTGCTGCAAGCTTTTCAAACATGTCCCGTCTTGAGGCCAGGGAAAATACATTTTGCTCACCGTCTCTATGACCTATTGCATATGGTATTTGACAATCTTCTTATTATATTGGGGAAGCGACTTGCACAGATGAACAATGGGGGTGTCCACCATTACAACAATAGAGACATATCAACGTACCACTAAAACATCCCCAATCATCAACTACCATACACCTTCACACCTCCTTCCCTTTTCACATCCCTCTCCTTCAGTTCTTTACGATGTTAACACAATGATGTGTCCCATCCAAACCATGTCACAATACAACAAAAATCCTCCTAGACCACACCAGCAATGCACAATCTCAAGCTACTCAATACTTGTCTACAAACAAGCCTAACTGCTATGCTTCCAACACACACAAAAACATAATTGCTGCCCTATTATACACAAAACAATGCCGGCAAATAATCAAAATAAACGAAAAACCATATCCAATACAGCGGTCTTTCCTTTTTACAGAGTATGACCTCTTGATCTCTTTTTCTCTGCCCCCCGATGAAGCTGGGCATTATGCCCTATAACAGGTCTTACCCAACTACTGTTGAAAGTATCTTTTCTTTCAATCTCCAATACTCTTTTTTCAACTTAAAACAACATCAACCCTCCCCTAAGCACAGTTATTTTCATGCACAGGTCTACTCACAATCCTAGGATCCCGGAGGTCAGTCGGCGTTGAGTCCCCTCTATCTGCCTGCTCAGCCCTGGCACCCAGCATGCCTCCTGAGAGATAGGGCAGGACTTTGAGAGATGGGGGATCCTGCCAACCACTTCATAGCTGCACACTCAAACCGCTCCCTGCAGGTGGACTCCGCTGTCTGAGGGAGACATTGAGTATCTCAACAGTACCTCCAAGTGGTCTCAGTCACTGATAATCAATAATCATGATCAATAACAAAATGAATTGAGTAGTATCGAGTGCCATAGAAAACCCAACTTTATTTGAATATAAACACCGGGAGCACATGCAACACAGCATTCTCTCAACAATGTAATACAGAACACAAGCTTTTAAATCGAATACACATCACAAATTACATCAGGGTTAGTGATAAGAAAAACACTTGTATTCACTTTCCCTATTGGTTAATAAGATAGAACATCTATACATTTTATATGCAATGACAACTACTATTGGATATTTTTAACTGATGGCTCCTCCTAAGTCATTCCTGCTAAAATGTTACACTTCATTCTACTATTTCATTGATTGGCACTATGTTACATTATCCAACATAGCAGTCAAATATCTAATTGGTTAATAGTTTGTTCATCCGACCATGGGAACTTTAATATGATGGCCGGGTGCGTGGTGAGGAAGGGGAAAGGAACGGACCGCTATGATTCAGTTTGGAGGAGTTATTCCCGTCTCTTTCTTAGGCTTGAGGTCTTATCTGGCAATGTGTTCGTGGCCTTGACATGTCGTCAGTGTATGGATGTGCTAAGCGAGTAGCAGGTGCGCCATCTAGTTAGGCCTGGAAAGAAATTATCACTGTTCTGAAGACATAGTAGAGGACCACTGTTCAGAGCTCATTTACTTCTATTTATTGAGTTTTCCTGCTACCCTTACCCGTGTGTGCTGAGCTGTGCACAGTGCTGTATTAAACTCTGTGGAGGCCCTAAGGTAGTCAAAATTTGTGGGCCCCCTCGCAAATGATCTCCTAATAAATTTACAATATTACCATCCAACAATTGGATAACAGTCTGGCCCTAATTCATCACAAAATGTATAAAACTAGAACCTCTCTCACCATTTCTAGTTTGGTCTATTAGATGTCACTAGCGAAACCTATGAGCCAAAACTATTGCATTAGAGTACAGATAGGGAGAAATGGCATATGAGGAGGGACGCACAGTCTCTAGGTGTTGTTTGGCGATTGGCTATTGGTACCAACAGTATTCCCGGACTCATGTTTTTGCCTTGTTGGTCGTCATCAGTGAGCTGAGGTGCGTCTCTAGGACACAGGTTCTGACATCATTCTTCATTTACATTTTGACTTATTGCTTTGTTCAACTCATCAATAATCTATTGTATGCTTTAATTAGGGTTGGTAGATAAGTAAATAATCACTATTCTGGCAGGCACAAACATTGACCCCACCTGCTCAAAACATTGTAACTTATTTTATGATATGATTATTGTTATTATAATTATTATTATAGTTTTTGGATATTTTACCTTTAATTTGCATGTGGCTGAATATCATTACTTGTGCATGCACACTGCACGCAGAGTATATTAAGCCCTCAATTGCAGACAGTTGCCCTAGGGGTTCATACACTTTTATTCATGCTACCTTTCCTCCTATAGCACTGCGCCACAAAGCATATAGCTGAGTACCACGGACAATTCGACCCAGCTGTCCGATATTCTCTATCATATTTATGCAGCACGTAAAGCATAGCAGAGCCCTCAACTGTAGTCAGTTGCTCTAGGGGTACATACACTTGGTATTCATGCTACCTTTCCTCCTTTTGCGATGTGTTCTTCAGCTTACAGCTGAATCTCATGAGAGATCTGTTCCAGCTGTCACATAGTCTGTACCAAATGCATGCATTCTGCATGTAAAGGACAGCAAAGTCCTCAACTGTTGATAGGTACATTTGGGGTTCATACTCGTTTTATTCCTCCTACATTTATAGTGCTGCACTCCATTGCATACATCTGAATCCCATGAAACATTTGGTGCAGCTGCCCTATAGTATCTGCCATGTCAATACACTGTACCTCTTTTCTATCCAGGGTGTGGTTTCCATAACCTTTATTCAAGACCGTTTTGCTATTATGAACAGTACCTTAAACTTCAAATACTGCTGTATGCATTTGAAGGCTCATTTCTCTCGTCTTTTCAGACAACTGCCTGCTGAGGGGGCATGCTACCTACAGCGCATCAATGCCATCACATATGGCAGGAGGCACTAAACAAATATAAGGTAACAGAAACTAACATAATACAGAGAGCAAGGGGCTCAGGTCTGTATTGCCTTCCTAGCTTAGGGTGAAGTCTCAAGCATTCCAAAATGTGTCAGCATTGTGGATCCCCTCTCCTAATAATGAGCACAACCAAATAAACTGTTCTCTGGGATGGACCCCACTCTAGAGGTTTTACAACCCCATTTTTGCTCAAAAAGGAGACCGCCTAAATAAGAATGTTAACAGAAAACTACACACAAAATCTATTGCACCACAAAAGGAGAAAACACATCATTGTACCAATCAGAAGGAAAGCAAAACAAGCACTTGAAAGCAAATTTCAACTGATTTCTTCCCATTTTAACAGCTCCACTGGGCTTCACAAAACGGACTCTGCTGTACCAAAGCTTTTGTGGGATGCACGGGTTAGCCATGAAGGAGCAACAGTCGGACACCAGGGCCCTTCTCTCTATGCATTGTCATCAGCTGTCTCTGGGAGCGAGCAGAGCTTGCTCAAGCCAGACCTTAAAGGCAGCATGAAGCAAGGATGAACATGTTATATTGCTCCTCCTATACCACACATGTTGCGTCACTTTTCAAGTGTTTAACATTTGACACGATTGAAAAAGTGCTGGAACATATATTTCCATGAGAAACAGAGTGGAACGGCTTAATCCAAATTGCATAGCCTGTTGTTTTAAGATCGTGTTTATTTATTTATTTATGTATTTTTCGTACGCATGGGGCATCAAACCTTCCGTATCAGTTATTCTCATAGTATTAAAACAAATAAGCAGAGGAACGGCTGCCCAACTGGACATGCACGAATAGTCATTTCCAGAGGTGGAAATGCTAGGCATCTGTGGTCAGAGGTTCTTTAATTTTAAGACAAATAATTCAGTGTCCTGTGCCAAGAATGTTGTGCCTGAAAACGCCAGATTGAGTGGCACCATCATTCAGTCGCTAGGTCGGAAGTTGGTAATAAGACGGGCAGAGGACCTGCGACTCTTCTGCTGGGGCTTCTGGGAGGGAATTTCAGGATGCTTTACTGATCACTTCCCAGGCATTTAATGAGCCAAAGCGCCGGGCAGTGGCCCATCCCATTATTCAACAGATAGGTCTCCAGGGGATTAATGACCCTTGTTTGCAGCTGTCTGGCAGTATAAAAATGACCCTACAGAGGAATCGCAAAATAGCTGAATTTGTAAGCTGCAATTCGTGAAGTCATTCTTAGAGGGATTAGAAAGGTAAGACAATAATTGAACGAACAAAAGCATACAACAACCCCAAACAGACAGGTTCTAAATATATCAACAGAGAGAATAAAATTACACGTTTGCAAGGAATTTAAAGAGATACGTCTCGGGAGGACAGCTCAGGGGCAACGCGCTCGCCTTCGAAGCAAGATGAGGCAGAGCAACACAGGTTCGATCCCTGGGTCCATGCTTAGAAACCTCTGCGTTTTAAGCGTGATATAAATAACCAATTACAATACTATGATAGCCCATGGTGCACTGTGGGTTGTGGGGGCAGGTGGTGGGGTTCACCCACCAGTGGCGCAACACCATTGACCTTACTGGGCTTCAGTCGCCCCAAGGGTATGGTGGCAGGTGTTGGGGTGTGGGGTTCACCCACCAGTGGCGCAACACCATTGACCTTACTGGGCTTCAGTCGCCTCATCGAAATGTTGTGCTATGTTGACATGGCTGACCTATAGAGGGGTGGCCGGACAGGACAACAGACATTAAATTTTGCCTGTGGCTTCGCGGCAGTAGAATAGTCTCATGAGAAAGCATAAAGAAGTTAGATGACACCCCACACAAATATGTATGCCCCCTCTCCCACCACCTCCGAATGTTCGTGCATCCACCAACATTTGAAAGGGCTAGCTCAGTCCCCTGAAATGTGTGCCCCTGCCACCCACGACCCTCCACACTTGGCTTCAAGCCCTTGCCCTGCAGTTGCTTCAATGGCAATGCACTCATGCTTGAGTCCCATTGAACTGTGCATAATCAGCTGAGGCTCTGCTTTGTTGGTTCCCAGGTTATCCTCGTGGTGGGAAGTGGTTGGAAACTCCATTGGCTCCGGGTCTTGGAGAGAATGACTGAGCGAGACTAGCGTTTCTTTCTCACCTGATAAACTAAATCAATCACTTGGAATTCTTTGTAGGTTCAGCTGCTGGTTCCTAGAGTGGTTTGCTCTTACCGTGCAGAAAGGGCCTTTTCAATTCTTGCAGGCAAGCAATGGAAGGTTATTGCCCTCAGTCTCTGGCAGACAGCCAACCACGTTCTGTTTATGGAGAAATTAAAAGCTCACCTGTATCATTGAGTCTATAACGATGAAAATCCTTTATTCGACTGTAAAGACATCAGGACAGGTTACATAACACAATGAAAAATGCATGCAATTCGTGACTCCATTAATCCAATCTACAAATCATCCTTGTCCTTTTACCAGCATAGTCAATCCTCTGCTACATACAATAAAGAAATGAGAATTACAATCCTCAAGCGCTTGCATGCTGTCATTGCAGCCTTATAGAATGTATCCTTCTTTAGGTGCAGCGCAGGAAACTAAACAAAATCAATACGACACAAATGGAATTAAATTGCTGCCAAGCGCCGCTTTCTCAACCAGGCGCGGTGTATCTACTTAGCCACCTAATAAACTATTACCATACCAGAACAGTTTCGACACATTTGTTGAGCACTTTCAAAGAGCGGACATCGTGCTGTAAAAACATTGGTATAAGGCATTTAATCCATAGGTCTTTCAACCCAACACAAACAAATAAAATATGTATAATGTCTTCTCTTTAAGCACTGCATAGTAGAGAGCTTCTACCAGACACGTTTTTTCCACTTGCCCGTATATGCCCGTACTGTCAAGTATCCTGTTCTAAATTCGATATACAGAGCCTGGGCATGGTTTGAGGCAATTAACCGAGCTACGGTTCATACCTAAATAACAGGAAAGATCCAATGCTGCCAAATATTCATTCTCATGGGCAAACCACTGCACTGTCTGGCTACCTTCCATATAATTACCCGAGTTAATGCCTCCCGGAATGTACACTGTGCCGGATTCCCCCATAATCCAAACCAATATAGGACAGGTATCTTGGCAGACTCCTCATCTAATGGGCAAAGATCGCATTCCATACGAACAAGTGCAGCCGGGGCACCCTGGGGATGTAATAAAATACTTTTAGAAATGTACTTTCGATAGTATTTGTGATCTTGCTCCTAGTAGGTCCCCCGATTTCTGCACCCATATAAACCTCTAATACTGGTCAAAATGCTCCACCACCATGGGTGAGGAAGACCTTTTTCATTGATCCGCAATTGTTGCCCAAACCCCCAGCAACTTTGTCAACATGCAGGGCCCGCCTACCATTGGACGCAAAGCGAATACCTAGGTGGTCATACCATGCGACCAGCTCCAACTTTACCCCTCCCACTTATAAAGGTATTTTAGGTGTTGAGCTTGTACAGGTGGATCGAGGTACTTGGCTGGCAGCTGCTTATGGGCAACACAGGCAGTGCTGTCTGGTAGTAGTGCCATTGCCTGTCAAAGCCTTCAGATGACCTCCCCTCTCCTTGAAGCTTCAAAATAAGGGAAGAGCTGATGGAGGAGGATGTGCTGCCTGGCACTAATATCATCTGGCAGTGATGTGTTGCCTGGGCCTAATGGGATCAGTCTATAATGCTCTAACATGTCCTAATATATGTGTGCACTGGGAAGAATCTGGTGAAGATGTGAGGAAAAGGAAAACATATTTTGATATTGATCTGGGCATAATGAAATCTGTAATGATCTGCTAATTGTGCCTGATGTCGTCTGGCTGTGATAGGCTGATGAACAGGACCTAGCAGGGGCCTAGATGTGACAATATTTACATTTGGCCAGAGAGATTAGCTGAAGGCTGGTGTATGCTATAGTAGTTATGTGTAGAGAGGGTTTGACCAGTAGCTGCAATAGAATGCACTGAGCTATTGGCACTTAAGAAAGGATAGTTTACTGTAAATACTAATACTGGGATTTATTTGTGGCTCTCAGTCTTATTGTATTTGGCACAGTGCTAAAGGTGGAAAAGGGGTTACAATACATGAGTATGTAACCCTCAGGGGCAAATGTCAACAGTTGTGGGCTCTGCTATATTTTACATCCAGAATACATGCACAATGAACATTCCATGCACATTTGTCAGATGTGTCACAGATGCCTTCAATGCATGTCCACTTAGAGAATGACCAGATCTTTTTAAGATGCAAAGAACAGATAACTGGTCTGATCAATACTTGCAAGCAGTATAATATATTATTTAGTTATTGAGCTTTTATAAGGCACTGAATCAGCATCCCAGTGGTCACAAAGCGCCATTTCTTGTCTGAGCTGTAGGGTGTATTGTGTACCCACCTTGGGATCACCAGACCTTAGTCTGCTAGAGAAACATGAAAATAAGGGAAGGAAGATCGGAAAGAAATGATAGGAAGAGAAAGGAGCAAAATAGAAATGGAGGAAAGCTTTGAATGTTAAATGTTAAAGGTATTTGTACCGCGCAGCGTCACCAAGGGAGTTGGTCCCCAGGCGCTCTGCCGGATCTGCAAACGAGAAGGCGCATCCGAAGTGCTCCGGAAGTGTGGCTGTTGGGCTGGGAGTCTTGTTTTTCCTGCTTCTCCTGCTCCGGCTTGGATCCCTGCGTGAGTCGGCAAGAGGAAGTTCACTTTACCAACTAATGCGCGTAACGAGCTGCAACTGGACTTTTACTCGGATCCCTCATTAGCCCCGCCTGATTTGCTCCGCCTACCGCCTGCTCTCCACCCACAGCCTCTTCCTTATTAGCACCGCTGCACACGCATCTCGCGCGCGCATCCGAAGTGCTCCGGAAGTGTGGCTTTTGGGCTGGGAGTCTTGTTTCTCCTGCTTCTCCTGCTCCGGCTTGGATCCCTGCGTGAGTCGGCAAGAGGAAGTTCGCTTAACCAACTAATGCGTGTAACGCACTGCAACTGGACTTTTACTCGGATCCCTCATTAGGTGATTGTGCATTTGTTAACCTTTTGGGACTTGCCGCAAGTTTTGCCGCGGGGCTTGCCGCGAGTTCTGCCACGAGTCTTGTTGCTACGGAGGTGCAACTTATGTTCTGCTTTTTTTTCTTTCTCCACTTCTTAGCCCCGTCTGATTTGCTCCACCTCCTGCCTGCTCTCCACCCACAGCCTCTTCCTTATTCGCACCGAAGTACGCGCATCTCGCGCGTGCATCCAAAGTGCTCCGGAAGTGTGGCTGTTGGGCTGTTAGGTCGAAGCGGCGGAAGCAAGGGGCTCCTGGTTTTGGTTATTATAGGTAAAAATTGCTATGCATTGTGTATGGGGACTGTAATTACTAACACACCAAGCACTTGGCCTGTCTATTAGCTTGACTTTAATTTGTGCTTTAATGGCTGCGCAATCCTAATGTCTGAATTGTGATCTATCCTGACTCTTACTCCCCTCCATATTTGAAAACAAGTGATAAATTATTATCACCTCTGATTGCTTAAGAATGGTGAATGGGTTAAGGAGTGGATGGAAATTGAATGAATCACAAAGTACAATGCATACTAATAATGATCATGAGGCTGCATCTGTACTACCTGTTGTATTATCATCTCGGATTTCTGCTATGCCATCAGAGGTCATAAGAACAGATGAGGATGAGAAAATGGGCGCAATTTTAACTAGCTCTACTTTAGATGCTAGACCCAGGATCATGGAAGAAATGGGTATTTCATCTAAATTTAATGTGCCCATTATGATACACTGCACCAACTATGACACTGAAAATACCCCAACAAAAATGAAATTCAAGCTAAAGGACTTGAACAACAGCAATCAAATGGGTCTTTCTCAATCCAACTCATTGCAAAATTGTGACAATGGCATGTCTAGTTTTACCAACTTGTCTTATAAAGAAGATATGGTTGATTGCTCATTGATGGGCCCTATAATTGAGGCAGAATTAAGCAAACGTGTACGCCTTTCTCTTGGCCCTTCTACGCCAGTAAACCAACGATTGGCTGGAAGAGAGGACGTATTTATGTTGAGCAACCCTGCCAAAAATAAAAACATTAATAAAAATAATACTTTGCCCAATTATAACTCTGACTTCTTGGGCGGTGAAAAGTCTAAATTGGCATGGGAAACGGATCTCATTACTGGTGTATCGCCTAGTAAACCTCTAGTGAGCTCCCCAAAGGCTAAGAGTCCTCAAACTGTAATTAATGACAGAATGACCATAGACATTCAGGAGTTTCAATCAAGTTTGATTGATGGAGATAAAGAAGTCTCTAACAATGAGGTCCGCTCAGAGAATATTACCCTCGATGTACCTTCACTAAGTCCTGACTTTCCTGTACTGGCGAGAATTTTTTTACTTACTTGATAAAGGACACGAGCGTTCGCATTATAGGATTGGAATTATGAGAGAGGCAATTGGGGAACTTACTAATAAAACTAACAGGATTGAAGGTCTTTTGTTTGCCTGTGAGGCTGTAGCTACTCTGTCAGAGAGACATACTAATAAGAAGGTCATGGTTGACAGTGATAATCAATTTGCTGGGATCTTTGGCATCCCTTCAATAAAAATACTATCATTTGCAAGTGTATTGACCCCAATTGTTAAGCAATCGATCCACACACAGACCGATGAGAATATTGATGAAATGCTCAAAGTTTTAACTTCTGTGCAAAAGATCGAACGCTATTTGGAACATTTGAAGGTTGATTCCTGTCCTGCACGTCTTTTGAGTCAGAACCCTAATCCTGTAGAGGAGGTGAGTGATAATGATGATGTACTAAACAGTCCCTCCCCTCTGACTGATCTGATTGATCTTTCTGAAGAGTGCTCGGACAGCAACTTACCTATCCAATCAGATCAAAATGAATATGACTCATCATAGAATCACAAGATTGTTCTAATTCGTAAAGAAAAGAGGCTTGCTGGGAGGGCAATGAAAAGGAAGGCCAAAGCATGTGCGCTAATCAAGAAACAAGCTAAGAAAGTGCCAATTGCCCAACCACAAATAATGACCACCATACCTGAGACCGAGGCGGTCATTGATCTCTCCCAGCTTGATGATGAATCCAAAGTTCTATTGGACCTAAATCCTCCAAAATAAATCAAGATCAGAAAAAAACAACTATTTTTTTTTTTTAAATTTATTTGCTTTAGTTGAAACAACAACTTTACAAATATTATTTTTTCTATACAAACAGAAACACAGAATAGTAGCATATTGAAAATCAGAGAATAACAATCAGTTTTTGGCAATAAATAATTAGTGCATCATTAAAAAGAGAGAGGAGAGACAACTAATAAGGCAGGGCCTAATAAGAATGATAATAAGAATCATATTGGGAAAAATGGGAAAAAGGAATGTAGAACTACACCTCTGACTAGCCCGATTTCTCCTGGCACTATGACTGGGGGGCTACAGTTGTCTCTTTCCCAATTTTATCCCATCTCCCACAAGCAAACATCCTGCAACAAAATTAACACTACTGAAACGGCAAAGAGTGTAATTGAGTTGAAGAGAGTGGAAGATGGTCGAGATACTAAACCCACTCTCGATGAGCCATGGATGATGGGTGTGTTGGGTATTGATCCACTAAGGGTACAACGGCTAGCACACGATATGAATGTGACACCTGCCACCAATGATGTAAGTGTGCAACCTACAAATGCTGAGAAACATAAAGAAAAAGGTTGCGGCTCATCCATGAAAATAACAGCTTCGCCTATAGTTGGTGTGACATGTGATTCAAATATTAAACAAAATGACATCATCCATGATCTTGACCTCATTGAAGATCCGCCCTTTTTATTGGGCTGGGAAAGCGATTTAAAAAATAATACGAAATTTAATCTTAATCGCTCTACACTTCTGAAAGCCTTTCATACTATTCCCTGTCTGAGAACAATAGGGTCGGATGACATAGATTGGGTGAGACTGGCTACTGTCCATAACAACAGGATGACTTGTGGATTCTATTCCAGACTGATCATGAAACTGGTTTGGGAGCAAAGAGAGACCTTAAGCTATGTGGGACTAACCCCATATATCCTAAATTCTGATACAGAGGCAAAAATTATTTTGGAAAAACCGAGTACTCCGGCTGTTGTAGTAAAACAAAACGTGGAGAATGCACAACCACCCCAAATTAATGAAGAGTTTGTAAAACAGATCTTGGCTATGGCTGCCACCTTGTCTGGGTATAATAATTTGAGTACAGCAGCGCTGGTTACAACCCTGGCTATAACACCCTAGCCCAATGCAGCTTGAACAACCACTTGAATGTATTTCCTGGAAT
The DNA here is from genome assembly GCF_040938575.1 of Ambystoma mexicanum. Lineage (NCBI taxonomy): Eukaryota > Metazoa > Chordata > Amphibia > Caudata > Ambystomatidae > Ambystoma > Ambystoma mexicanum. Next base: position 935,395,203 of record NC_090933.1, read on the forward strand.
AGTTGTGGGCTCGCTAACTTTAATAGATGGTGGGGCACAGTTGAAGCTAAGGCGCATCCCACTGTCGAACTACTACAGGAAACCATGCATCTAACCCATTTTAATGTGGAAGGGTTTGATTGTTATACAAAGCCAGCGTTAAGAGGGGAAAAGGGCAGACCCTCTGGGGGTTTGGCAATTCTTATTAGTAATGCCTGTAAATACACCACTAAATGTATATACAAGGATGCATTTGTAATATTTATCGAATTAATTGCAGGCATACAATGTGAAAACTCCTTCCTTATTATGTGTGTATATTGGAATAGGAGTAAAATCACCTTAAATGAAGCAACCGGTATTCTTGATGCAATCCTTGAAGGTGCATTTTCCCGACATACACATTTGGGTGTTGTGGTTGGTGGTGATTTTAACTCCTCCTGCTTGTATGATGACACATGTATGGGATGGAGCCTAACAAATATAAGTAACACTATGAAGAATGGGAAAAAATGGGTTGATTTTTTTCTAAATTGGGATATTCAAGTAGTCCCCATTGATGAACCGGGCTCCGCCCACACATCGTCAAGAGGAGGGTTGTACTCACACATTGATCATTTTTTTCAATCCTCAATCTTGCAGAACTCCCAAGATTTAGTACACATAAAGAAACTGGGATTTGGTGATCACCATGCAATTTCCTTAAAGGTGAAAGTAAATAGCTGGTTTTTCGATTCCGACAGGCTTCTTACTCTCTTGGAAAATGATAGGGTGGGTCTTTCGGTTAGATGGAACCCTTCCCTTTGTCATCAGTTGACAAGAAGAATAAAAGCTGATCCATTGATGAACATAGTTGGGACTGAATTATGTCTTGACCCTAACAGCATTGATATGCTTTTAGCTGAGAGGAAAGAATATCACCTCTTTGCGATAAGAAAAATGCCCTTATATAATAAACAGCATTTACAGGTCTTTAATATTGAAGTTTTCCATCTAAAGCAGTCTAGGAATAATAAGATCTGTCAACTTTCCAAATTAGGTCTAGAACCGCGTGAGTATTATTTCTTAAAAAAGAATATTCTTTATAGTTACAAAACTGCGGTGAACAATTTAAGGACAAAACCGTACCTAAACGATAATCGTAATATGATGTATAATTTGCTTAAAAGCGATACACGGAAAATATGGTCGATATTGAGGACATTGAATGCTTCTAATGATGGTCCAAAGGAAAACGGCAAATCGGCCGAAGTATGGTCCCATTTCATTAAATCCAAATATGATACACCAAATCAATTTTTGAACTACTCCAGAATTGACTTTAGTAAGGCCATCCCGACTAAGTCGTCTTGGGGACATAAAGATATATCTAGGGCTATTATGAAGTTAAATCCTTCTAGGGCTACTGGGCCTGATGGCATTCCTGTCTGCCTTTATAGATCTGATATCGATCTATGGGCAAGAATATTAAAGTACAGATTCGATGCCATCTTTCTTCTGCAAGATGTATCTAAATCGTGGTGCTCTGCTATTACCATCCCTATTCATAAAAAAGGACCAACAGATGATCCTCTAAATTTCAGACCCATTGCCCTAACAGATGCCTCTTCCAAAGTTTTCTCTCTGTTAATCCTCCAAGAAATCCATGAATTTATGAAAAAGAATTCTACACTCTCAAAGTATCAGACCGCTTAAGATGCTGCATGGGCTGCTCCCTAAATGCTACTATATTATCCTATATCCAATTGAATACAAAACACCATCATATGGGTGCAGTTTATATTGCAGCGCTAGATTTAAACTCAGCGTTTGAGACAGTGTTGCGAGAATTACTTTGGATTAAGATGCAATCAATGGGTTTTCCGGGTCACTTGGTAGCGCTCATTTCCCTATTACACACTCATACCAACTATAGAGTGCGACTTAATAGGGAAGGCGCACTTACTGACCCGATTACTTCCAAAATTGGGTTAAAGCAAGGCTGTACGCTGGCAGCTGTTTTGTTTAATTTATACATCTGTGATGTGGAGGATTGCTGGGCAAAGGAAATTATTTACCCGATTAAAATGGGAAGCTTTAAACTGAACTACATTGGCTTTGCTGTTGATATTGTTATTCTTGACAAAACCCCTTTTGGTTTACAGAATAAGATTAACGCATTTAGCAATTTTGCTGCATCCCATAACCTACAAGTAAATCACTCTAAGTCATCAATTGTTATATGATCTGATGGGGAAAAAAAATCGTGTTCCTACAACTGGTCGATTGACGGTAGACGGATTGAAGTAGCTTCTGAAATTAAGTATTTGGGTTACCCTTTATCTGATGCCTTTTCTATAACATGGTGGAAGGACCAAATTCAAATCAGAATCAAACCTCTAATCTCACAAATGCACATAATTATGGCTAAATATTGTGAATTTCCACTTTTGCCTATACTTCAGTATTACCTCTTATAAGTCGAGCCTATAATCATTTATATAACCGATATGTGCTTATATGAGGTGGATGACATATTAGACACTGTACAGGGGGGAATATGGAAAAAAGTACTTGGCTTACCCCCTGCTGTGCCAAATGACATTGTACGACATAAATTGGGTCTTTTACCCCTATCAGCAAAACGGAACTGGCGGTTATTGAATAATTATGTAAAAATTCTTGAACCTCCAAGTAATTCCCTCTATGAAGATTTAAGAGACCTGCTTAAAATAGGTTCTGTAAGATCAATAACTGAATATGCTGGCAAAATGAATGATTTAATGTCATTATTAGGAATTTTGAGGGAGGACTTATTATTGGGCTTGCCTAGTTGCAGACTGAAACTGCATTTATATTATTGGAGCTGCCAGGCTGACAGAATAGGATTATATAGCTCTTATTATGAGTATGCTCAGTTTAGAAGAAAGTGGGGGTTTAGATCAAAATATATCATGCAATTCCCCTCCTCTGTTGCCTGAAGGATGTACCTTCGGTTTAAACTCAACCTGTATCATACTAATGAAAAGTTGCTCCAATGGGGTAAATGTGATATAGAATTTGCTTCTGGATCATGTCGTTTTTGTGAAGATGTTGAGATCTTGGAGACTCTGAAACATGTAGTCATATACTGTACATTTTTTGAAGATTTGCGCCAATCTAGGTTTGGCAATTTTATGTATTCTGACTCAATCTTGTCCCGGGAGGCATTATGGCAAAGATGTATGAATGGAGATAGTAATAAGCTCATCGGATTCTGGCAAATATTGATTTGATGCTGAAAGAATGCAACCTATGTGGAATTTGAGATCTAATCAATTTGTACTGGAATTATGCTAAATGTATGCTTTATGTTATCTGCCTTGTGATAATTTTTAACGTAATCATTTTTGTATGAATTTTAATGTTACATCTATGTGATAAATTTTGTAAAGGTTTTTTTTACCATATACAATAATAAAAATAATAAAAACAATTTAAAAAACGAAAAGGTGGGATGGGTTAGTAGGTGAAGCAGGAGTAGGATAGTGAGAGGAGTGGTGTTCTGTTGGCAGCTTCAACTCGGTATACACTGGGTGCAGAGCTTTGGTGCGAGTATCGTATCGATGTCAGTCCTCGTGTGCTGTTGGTGCGGCTTATGTGTTGTTGCATTGTTGTGAACTCGTGATTGAAAAGGAAGTAAATAAAGACATGGGTATGTATTATTTGGATGCCCGAGAGGTACTCAGTCTAGCCTAAGTATTATGAAAGGCAGGATTCAGCGGGTAAGTACTTCAATAGACCATGTGCTTTATTGCTCTAGAGAAGAAGGGTGCCAAGGTAAAGGAGAGAATAGTCCAAAATATATGTGTTGCTTATTTATAAAACCTTTGGAGAAAGGGTAAAAAAGGATTCAGTAGAGGAATGCAATATTTATCTTGCTTTGTAATATCAGCACTTGTGATAGGACAGTCCGAAGCCTTCTGGTAATAGCTCGCAACCCCAAAAGGGCTTGGTGCTCTCTCTTGTTCTTCATCAGTGGGATCTTCTAGATACATTCTGGTTTGTCTTTTGTGACTGTACTCTTCCATTTTCCATTTTGAAGAAAAGATATTGAACAGTTTTAAGGCCAGGTGGAATTTTCCAGATAGGCTTTTAGCCAGCTTTCTGGAGACTCTGTGTTACCAAATGGAATTGTTCTGCTGTAAATGGCTATATCATTGTGGTATGTGCTGGCATGAACTTTATATGGTTGTAGGGCACAATCCATCACCCAGCAAATGGTGGCCAGTGCTCTATGCAGGACAGAGGGTCAGTCAGTAAACTAGAAGAGCTCCATAGGGGTATTCCAAAAGCAGTCTTCCTCTGCTCTTCCAGTTCCAGAGGAATCTGCCAATACCCTTTCCTTAGGTTGACAGTGTAGATGCATTTTTGAACCAATTCTCTCATACATCTCATCTATTATGAACATTTGTTACATGTTAAAATGAGACATTTCAAATTTGAGGGAGCACACGGCCGGCCATATTAGCAAGCAAACTTTTTGTGTGTGCATAGACGTAAGACAAAGGAGGTCATCATATGAGACCAAAGCACCGTAAAATCAGACCGAGGGTGAAGGGGCAAACGCAGAGTGGAGTAGCAGACCGTAGAACAGAGTAGCAAGATCAGGCAGTTAGGGCAGCCAAGCTTACCTGCGATGTCGATCTGGTGCCAATAGGTAGTACAGTGTCTCAATGAAGCGATCCTTTGCTGGAAGACAAGGATTAATCTTAGAGCGAAGATCGAAATCCCTGTCAAAGGAAGTATGGGTCCGGCACGGGCTCAGGGCAGCCATCTGGCACTCTGGCTACAGCTGGACAGGCCAGACAGGAGACAAAAAGGGCCTTAAGGGTGGGCATTAGGCAGGGGCCCGGCTTTGCATACCGGCTCCTCGGATTGGATGTTTTACAGCATGATACGGTCAATGGAGGCAGAGTGGGGCAGGCTATGTGTAAGCACATATGATGCCAGCAGTGCTGGGAATGGCGGCAGACTTTTTAGAATGTTAAAAGCCTCTGTGGAATATCATGGTGGCCCTGCTGGGCTTACCTGGAGAGTGAGGTTCGCTGTCATGAAGCTTAGATTCATGATCAGGCAGTAGATGTGGAATGCAGCCATAGTGCCCTCCATCCTGCTTCCATGTAAAGGATTCCTCCATTAACAGTAAATACTTTAAATCAACACCCATTTACAAAGTCTCATTTAATCACATGTTGTAATTAGACACAGTTAGTGGTCTCCTTGTTTTCTATGGTTTTAAGAAGTGTCCTGAGGAAATATGGGTTCCAGCGCCCCATGGAAGTTCCCTTCCAGACACCATGGCCCTCATTTTAGGTTTGCCGGCATCCCGCCGGTAATTCTGTCGGAATACTGGCAAACCTACCTTACCGTCTCTGCCACCCGATATCCTGGTATTACTGGTATATTACGGGCAGCAGAGACGCTGGTAAATTCCCATGGAGTCCTATAAGTGTCCATGGGATGGGAGTTACTGAATCACCGGCACCGTTAGTGACGGTGCCGGTGATTCAGGCATTTATTTTCTGGTAGGGACCTGAACTCCTGGCAGTGTGCTGGCAAACTTGACGTGTGTCGGTGCGGAAAACATGCCAGAGCCGTAATTTGTCTCAGCAGTTTTTCCAGACCTGCGCACATGTAATGAGGCCGTATACATTTGTTCTGGTCTAGGGCACAGAGATATCCAATGATAAAATAAGAGGCTCAAAAAAGAACTTGAGAAAACATACTGACATTTGCAGTGTTAGAACCAATTGAAATGTCACCGCCAATGAAGTAGTGATGTGTTTCCCATAACGTTAAAAAGTGCATCTCAATACATAAATTACTTAATTTTCAAACAATGCTGTTGCCAATGCAATCACAATAGCACAATTGAATTCAATATTATGCACTAAGATGACAGCATATTTTATAAAACAGAGCTTAGTATAGCCCCTAAACACGAGCACACTTCCCAAAATGATTTAGTGTTAGATGCAGACATATTCACACATCATCAAAGCCCCACCTGTCATACAATAGAATAGGTTGTCATTAAACAGCAGCAATGGCCCATTAACACCATAACATTAATGGATGCCTAAGAATTTGTGTCAAATGTACACTTTTTTCTTGACTCTGAACGCCTTTTTGCCATCGACTGGCAATAATGCAAATCACGCATTCATCATGGCCAGCTCAGTTACTAGAACTGGTATGTTGCGTACTAGTGACACGTGTACTCAATGTTGAACACAGGGAAGCAACTAATTCCTGTTTAACTAGACGATGAGAAACCTCCATCCTAAAATGATGAGAAACCTCCATCCTAAAATGTGAACAAATGTCACCCACGTAAGGAGTCTCAGTATGATGTGGTACGTTCAGAAAGTCTCTTTATTATGGCAAACAAAGTATTTTCTATGACCATCTTATGCAAGAGATAGGGGTGTACGAACATCAAATAAGTGTTCCATTGCTTCCCACTGAGTGCATGCTGCAAGGATCACTGATGGGTGGACTTTCTTATTAGGACATGGAACTGATTACTGACCCCAATCAGTCATTTGGAATGCTCAGAATCCAGTCAATAACTACTGTTATTTCCTTCATTTCAAACATTCAGACTTTAGGCGCTGACCATGTAACCAAAGAAAGCTTTTCACAGTATTAAAGAAACAGCAATTCAATGCGCCTTGAAACACGTGAGTATAGGCGCGCTTTAAATGTCATATCATATCCTTCAACAAGACACTCCCTTTCTGTGCGTTTTTTTAAACTTTAGACAACATTCAATGTAATGCACCAATGTGAAAGCTTAAACATGGACAAATGTTTTCTCCTTCGTATAGAGAAACTAAAGCGACCTCATGTCAAAACTGTTCTATTTCAAGTAAGGACACCTTTTTTATTCAAATACTACCACGTGTTGTCTATTTACTTTACTCACTATTAAACACACGTTTTCCTAACCTATATCGCTATTACTGCAATCTGGCAAGAGCCTTACAGACTTACTTCAAGGCCAGCCAAAGACACTGTCAGGGTTAGACTGTCAGGGTCCTTCCTTCTAGGGTGAAGGGCCGTGAGTTCAGTGGCCTGGAGGCTGTGTGTTTAGTACACCTTTAGTGTTGATAGGAGAACCCACTGCCAGTCCATGGTCTATGTCTCTCCATGGAAGCCTCTGGAATGCAGGATCTGGGATGAGACAGCTGAGAAATGTTTTGTCTAAATACTTTGATAGACGTAGGATGTGGAGCTCTTTGCAGATGCAGACTGTACTAAGTTGGATTATTTCACGCTCTACTTTTTCAAAGGTTACCACACATATTGATGTCATGCAAGACCCCCTTAAATGGGCGAGTGAACGTCAGGATGATATATCTATATAATCAAAGGTCATCGTGATGTACCATGATTATTTTAATGCAGCGAAACCCTCACTGGGATACAGTAAATAGATGACACTCAACTTTCAAGTCATCTGACAGATATTCCAAATCTATATATCCTCACCTCCCCATAGACTCATCTTTTGTAACACTTTAACATGTTCCTTTAAAATCTCGAGGGATGCTACTTCACTGCACACGGTGATTGGAGGAAATATCCCGCCAGAAACCTTTAGGGACAGTCAGTTGACTCCTAAATTCTACTGTTTCATGGAAATAGAAAGGGAGACGGAAATGGATATAATGTACAAGGGCTTGCCAAAAGCACCACTCCTGTTTTCAGTTGTACCAATACATAGGGTGACCAGATTTCCAAAACGAAAAACCGGCACGACCAACAAGATAAAAGGGGGACTACCCCATCGCAGCCCAGCAATTACCGCCCCTCCCCCAACACGCCCCCACAACCACCACCCAACCATATTTCCAGCTATCTCCTTTCTATAAACTGTATATGATCTCATTTGTGCAGTTTTGTCTGTGAATCTTGGCGTCTTAATTCAAAACAAGCGTTAGCTCTGATTGAAATGACATGGCTTGCTGTACAATCACTTCCAAGGCAGTCTCTGTGGCACAGTCAGTAAGTGTTGTGGCTTGCACCTGAAAGGTTGGGGGTTTGAGCCAAACTTCAAAATTCTTTAAGTGTTGTGAAAAGTAACTAAGATTTTAAATACTGTAGCTACCCAACCATGCACAACCCCGAATGAAAAAACTCCCGGGACCCCGGGACGGAAGGGGATTTCCCCGGACTGTCCCGGGAAAACGGGAAGTCTTGTCACCCTATCAATGCAAAGCAGACTGTAAAGGATACGCGCGGGCAGTAATGTTAGGTGGGGGAGGGAGTTGCTTCCACGCAGCACAGCTTGCGAAGCGGTTTTGTACTGCCGAACGTGGCCTAATGACAGAGACTGTCATTGATTTAATATAGGGTGACCAGATTTTCTAAAAAAAAAACCCGGACGGGCTATGGAAATAGAAGTAGGACTAAAGAAAATACACATTCGACTTTAGTCCTACTTCTGTTTTGTTGGCCCGTTGCGGGGGTCATGGAGGGGGTGTGCTAACAGGCACACTCCTCGCATTGGAGGAGAGCGCTGGGGAGGGGAAGGGGGAGGAAATGGGGGCCCATTCTCACAGGAAAAGTTGCGCCGGGACCCGATTTCGGGATTTCGAAATCGGGGCCCGGCAAAAAAAAAACGGCAAAAAAGGTCTGTAATCAAAACCCCGGACGGGGTTTATAAACTAAAAAAACTCCCGGGACCCCGGGACGTCAGGTGATTTCCCCGGACTGTCCCGGGAAAACCCGGACGTCTGGTCACCCTAATTTAATATAATCACTGCCCTCCGGGGAATTGGCTTCATCAACATATAAAAGCAGCCAGACAGCGGAACACAGCAAGGAAGAGAAATGTCGGCTGCATGCTAACAACGTTTCTGAGACCATCGCTTACAATTCTGGCGCGTGCACTCTCTAGCACACGAGCTGCCTCACACCTCACAAGGAGAAATGTTGGAAGAAAGCTAAGGGCCGCTGGAGCTTTTACATACGATAAGCCACTGTGCTGACAGGAGAGGAAACAACACACAGGAGACGAAAAGAAACTATGTTGAACGCCTTTCAAAACAATGCACAAATATGTATGTTTCATTCCGCTGAGAGGCTGACAGAATTTCAAATTGTTTATTTGTTTCAAATAGTGAAAAGTCGAATTTCACAAACACGTGTCGCTCACTTTATGCATCCTACTGTCATGTGTCTATCTGCTTGGTCTGGTCAAAACGGATCCTGAAACCAGGTTCTAACAAGAGGAGTAGTGCTTTGGCCGGCCTTGTATACCACATTCACTTGACGGTGGGGAATGGGTGCACTTGTTAATGTTAATGTTAAAGGATATTTGTACCGCGCACTATCACCAGCTCTGGCGGCTCTGAAAAGGGAGGGGGGCGAGTTAGTGGGAACGAGCAGGAAAAGTGCATGAGAGGAGTGATGTGCCGTTGGCAGCCTCAGCCCAGTTAACACCATTCGCTGGGCTTGGGGTGCTTTCCAGTCGGTAGCCGTCGTGTTCTGTTGTGAGAGTATGTGTGGTTTGTTTTTTTGTTGCGGTGTAGTGAAGCTTGTGCAGTTAGTTGTGCTATGGGGTTGTGGTTGTGTTTGGTTGGAGTTTGTGAGGTGTATGCAAAGGGGTGAAATTGTTAGTGGGTTGGTTATTGGCATCGCTGTCTATAAGTGATGTGCTAAATTTCCACGTTCTTTCAAGATGTGGCGTTTGAATCTCTCTGCCTTTCTATCTAGATCCGGTACTGGCTGATATTCACAATCCTTTCTATATATGACACCCACCAATATTAACAACTGTGTCCATATGTGGCACTGGCCCACCTTTGAAATCCAGTCTATATGTGAAGCAAGTTAGTATTCACAATTCTAACTTAGTCTGACCTCGATAGTAATCCGAATGCGGTCTAGATGTCGGACTGGCTGACAATCGCTATTCTTTCTAGATGTGGCATTGGCAGACATTCACAATCCTGTCCATTTGTGACGCAGGCCATTGTTAACAATCTTATCCAAGTGAGGCACATGCTAACATTCACTATTCCATCTGAGTGTGGCAATTGCTAACTTTCATAATCCTATCTAGATGTGAGGCTGGCTAGTGTTCACGATTCCATCTAAGTGTGGCACATGCTATTGTGGGACATGCTAAAAATTCAAATTTCTATCTAGATGCGACGCAGGCTAATGTCTATGATTCTATCAAAGTGAGGCACATGCTAACATTCACAAATCTATCTAAGTGTAGCACATGCTGATATTCACAATCCTATCTAGATGTGACGCAGGCTAATGTTCACGATTCCATGTAAGTTTGGCACATGCTAACATTCACATTTCTATCTAAGTGTGGGACATGCTAACATTCACATTTCTATCTAGATGCGACAAAGCCTAATGTCTAAGATTCCATTTAAGTGTGGCACATGCTAACTATCACAATTCCATCTAAGTGTGGTATATGCTAACATTCACATTTCTATCTAGATGCGACGCAGGCTAATGTCGAAGATTCCCTCAAAGTGTGGCATATGCTAACATTCACAATTCTATCTAGGTGAGACACATGCTGACATTCACAATCCTATCTGGATGCGACTCAGGCTAATGTTCACAATTCCAACTAAGTGTGGCACATGCTATCATTCACAAGTTCATCTAAGTTTGGCACATGCTGATATTCACAATCCTATCTAGATGGGACGCAGGTTAATGTTCACGATTCCATCTAAGTGTGGGACATGCCAACATTCACATTTCTATCTAAGTGTGGGACATGCCAACATTCACATTTCTATCTAAGTGTGGGACATGCCAACATTCACATTTCTATCTAAGTGCGGGACATGCTAACATTCCCATTTCTATCTAGATGCGACGCAGGCTAATGTCTAAGATTGCATCTAGGTGTGGCACATGCTAACAACCACAATTCCATCTAAGTGTGGCACATGCTGACATTCACAATCCTATTTAGATGCGACACAGGATAATGTTCATGATTCCATCTAAGTGTGGGACATGCCAACATTCACATTTCCATCTGAGTGTGGGACATGCTAACATTCACATTTGTATCTAGATGCGACGTAGCCTAATGTCTAAGATTCCATCTTAGTGTGGCACATGCTGATATTCACGATCCTATCCAGATGTGACGCAGGCTAATGTCTAATATTCCATCTAGGTGTGGCACATGCTAACAATCACATATCTATCTAAGTGCGGGACATGCTAACATTCACATTTCTATCTAGATGCAACGCAGCCTGATGTCTAGGATTCCATCTAAATGTGGCACATGCTAACAATCACAATTCCATCTAAGTGTGGCACATGCTGATATTCACAATCCTATCTAGATGTGACGCAGGCTAATGTTCACGATTCCATGTAAGTTCGGGACATGCTAACATTCACATTTCTATCTAAGTGTGGGACATGCTAACCTTCACATTTCTATCTAGATGCGACAAAGCCTAATGTCTAAGATTCCATCTAAGCATGGCACATGCTAACAGTCACAATTCCATCTAAGTGTGGCACACGCTGATATTCACGATCCTATCTAGATGTGACGCAGGCTAATGTTCACAATTCCATGTAAGTGTGGGACATGCCAACATTCACATTTCCATCTGAGTGTGGGACATGCTAACATTCACATTTGTATCTAGATGCGACGTAGCCTAATGTCTAAGATTCCATCTTAGTGTGGCACATGCTGATATTCACAATCCTATCCAGATGTGACGCAGGCTAATGTCTAATATTCCATCTAGGTGTGGCACATGCTAACAATCACATATCTATCTAAGTGCGGGACATGCTAACATTCACATTTCTATCTAGATGCAATGCAGCCTGATGTCTAGGATTCCATCTAAATGTGGCACATGCTAACAATCACAATTCCATCTAAGTCTGGCACATGCTGATATTCACAATCCTATCTAGATGTGACGCAGGCTAATGTCTAATATTCCATCTAGGTGTGGCACATGCTAACAATCACATATCTATCTAAGTGCGGGACATGCTAACATTCACATTTCTATCTAGATGCAACGCAGCCTGATGTCTAGGATTCCATCTAAATGTGGCACATGCTAACAATCACAATTCCATCTAAGTGTGGCACATGCTGATATTCACAATCCTATCTAGATGTGACGCAGGCTAATGTCTAATATTCCATCTAGGTGTGGCACATGCTAACATTCACATTTCTATCTAAGTGTGGGACATGCTAACCTTCACATTTCTATCTAGATGCGACAAAGCCTAATGTCTAAGATTCCATCTAAGCATGGCACATGCTAACAGTCACAATTCCATCTAAGTGTGGCACACGCTGATATTCACGATCCTATCTAGATGTGACGCAGGCTAATGTTCACAATTCCATGTAAGTGTGGGACATGCTAACATTCACATTTCTATCTAGATGCGACAAAGCCTAATGTCTAAGATTCCATCTGATGGTCATGAAGGCAACCAACAAGATCAGTGTGGAGGGTCAGTTGGGGGAGGGCTGATTTTTACAGGAGTTTACCCAGGAAGGGGGTAGTAGAGATAGGGCGATAGTTAGCCAGGCAGGAGGGGCCAGCTGATGGCTTTTTTAAGAGAGGGTGCACAAGGGAGTGCTTGAGGCATAGAGGGAAAGTGCCAGTGGCGAAGGAGTGGTTACAGAATTCAGCAAGAGCAGGGGCAAGAGAGGCCACCTGTTTTGAGGAGGCCTTCATAGAGCGGACCACTTAAGAGACCTCATCTGGTGATATGGGCAGGAGGGAGTAGAGTGAGGGGGTATCATGAGGGGGGCCAAGGGAGGCAGGGTAGAAGGCAAGGGCAAAGAGATGGGCTTGGAGGAGAGTGAGGACAGAATATCCTGAGTTTTGAATGTGAAGTGGGAGGCCAAGGCAGTGCAGAGAGCCTGGGAAGGAAGGAGAGAGGTGGAGACTGCAAGTGGATTTGCGAGTTCCTTGCATATTTTGAAAAGTTCAGCCGTGTTGTTAGTGGCTCCAGAGATGCAGGCTTGGATGTGGGCCCACTTCTTAGAACAGAAAGAGAAGCGATATTGCCTTTGGAGCAGACGGCAGGCCCGTTTGTCAGAGGATAGGCCCAAGGTCTGCCACTTCGGTTTAGCAACTCTGCACTTGCATTTCACAGATGCTAGGTTAGAGTCGTACCAGCTGTTGTTCTTGGTGGCAAGTTTTAGGCGGATTCTTATGGCGGTGGCAAGGATGTCAAGAGTGTTAGAGATGGAAAGGTGCAGGTTAGCAAAGTCAGTGTCAAAGGGAAAGTCAGGAGAGGGTGTGGGAGGAGGAATGAAGGTAGAGGCAAAAACAGCAGCTGACACTCACTTCATTGTTCGAATGATGGCAAAGGAGGCTGGCAGTGCAGAGGGTGGCTCAGATAGAGGAACAAGGGGCCCATGTAGGAGCAAGGATGAGAGTGGTCAGACCAGGAGAGGGGGTGGTGACCGGGTTAGAGATAGGAATGTCACCAGAGATTAGGTCATCAAGAGTGTGGCCGGCAGAGTGAGCCGGGCTGGAAGGAAGAATAGTGAGAGTGAGGGAGTCAAAGAGGACCAGGAACTGAGAGGTGGATGATTCAAGAGAGTCGAGGTGAATGTTGAAGTCACCAAGGAGGAGGAGTTTGGAGAAGAGGTTGAAAGGGATGTGGCAAGGCCGGCCTAATAGAGGAAGAGGGAGATAGGACCAGGGAATCTGTAGATAGTGGCAAGGGTGAGAGAGAGAGTAGGCGAGACCCCAAGCCTACAGACAAGGTGTTCAAAAGAGGACTAGGATTGAGTAGGAATGATGGAAGCAGGGACCCACTCAGGGAAGATCAGGGCCACTCCACCTGCAGGCCTGTTGGGTCTGAGTTTGGAGAGGATTGTGTAGCCCTCAGGTAGGAGAGTGTCAAGAGCAGTGACAGAGCTGGCATTGAAACAAGTCTCGACGTGGACGTCCAGGTCAAGTTCTTTGAGAAAGAGACAGATGTCCGAGGAGTGAGTGACAGCAGAGCGAGAATTCAGAGTACCTAAGTGAAGCTGGTTAACACTTTTGATGGTTTTCTGAGGGGGTGTACAGGGGCATGGTACTCCCATCAGTGGTGGTGAAAAGTGAGGGGAAAGGTAGAAGGGGTGGCAGGAGGAGGGGGGAAGTTTATGAGAGAAGGCAGGCACCGGTCAAGAAGACAAAGAGCAGGTTGAGAAACATAGGCCATGATAATGCCATTGTGATAGACATTAATAATACATATAGAGGATGAGAAGTATGCAAGGAGTACTTACCACCTAGTGCCACCATTAATGGGTGAGGAGGAGAAAGGAGAAAGAGTGGAGACTAGGTGGGGCGTCCATAGGTCAGGAGAGGGGACAGTGATGAGGATGTCTGTAAAAGAATCTCTAGAAGTGGAATTGACGTACGTGTCTGCTATAGGTAGGACTGGATTAGAGCCCAGGAGAGCTTTTTTCAACTGTTTTTGTCCAGACTTTGCAAGAGAGGTAGGATAAGTGATAGAATAGCAGTTAGAATAGATAGGAGAGATGGAGAGTCCCATGGGATCATGTGAGTAGAGATAGATAAGCAGGGGTGCTGCTCAGTGCATGGGAATTTACCAAGTGGCCTAGCAGCCAGGTAGGCAGAGAATAGGAGGTGTGTGTAGGAAGACAATCAGTGCATGGGATACAAAAGCACATCCAGGTTCGAAATTGCCAAAGGGCACTAATACAGCACAAAATGCAGGATGCAGTGATTTAAAAAGCACACCCAGATTCCAATTTGCCAAAAAACACTAATACAGCACAAAATGGAGGTTGTAGTGATTTAAAAAAGCACACCTAGATTTGAATTTGCCAACAAGCACCAATACAGCACAAAATGCAGGATGCAGTGATTTAAAAAGCACACCTAGATACAAATCTGCCAAAAAGCAGTAATGTAGCACAACATGGAGGTTGCAGTGATTTAGAAAGCACACCCAGATTCAAATTTGGCAAAAAAACACTAATACAGCAGACACACGGATGTTGCAGTGATTTTAAAAGCACACCTAGTTTCCGCACAGTGATTTTAAAAGCACACATATGTTCGAACTTGCCAAAAGCACTAATACAGCACACAAATTGAGGTTGCAGTGATTTAAAAAGCACACTTCGATCCGCACAGTGATTTAAAACACACCTAGATTCGAATTTGACAAAAAGCACTAATACAGCACAACATGGAGGTTTCTGTGATTTAAAAAAGCACACATAGATTCCAATCTGCCAAAAAAGCACAAATACAACACAAAAATTGAGGTTGCAGTGATATAAAAAGCACACCTCGATTCACACAGTGATTTAAAAGCACACCTAGATTTGAATTTGCCAAAAAGCACTAATACAGCACAACAAGGGGGTTGCAGTGATTTTAAAATCACACCTAGATTCGAAATTGCCAAAAAGCACTAATACAGCACAACGATGGAGGTTGCAGTGATTTGAAAAGCACACATCGATTCGTACAGTGATTGAGAAAGCACACCCAGATTGGAATTTGGCAAAACGCACTAATACAGCACATATATGCCGGTTGCAGTGATTTTAAAAGCACACCTAATTTCGAACTTGCCAAAAAGCACCAATACACCACAAAAATTGAGGTTGCAGTGATTTTAAAAGCACACCTAGATTTGCACAGTGATTTTAAACCACACCTAGATTCGAATTTGCCAAAAAGCACTAATACAGCAAAACATGGAGTAGAACGATATTAAAGGTGCTCTTAAGAAGGATTATGCATTTGGCAATAGCAGGCATCAGAAAGCAAGCTATATGTGAATTTTAGGCAGATACTCATATCAAGGCAGCAGAAGATACAGGAAGCACTCAGTCTATAGAGCAAGGGAGGCAGGATTCAGCAAGCAACCCGGCTGAGAGTTGTAGTCCAGGAGCAGCTGATCCGGGGGTGCTTACCAGTACAATGTAGTAGCACATTCATCATGGTCCAGAGTGGCATGGGTACATCAAGTTTGTTCATTGTACAGTGTGGGCCAAGGTGAGAGATGCAGAAGTGGCAGCATGGAGGGGGGCTCCATCCAGCTCCAGACCGGACCAAACAGGGCCTTGGTGTGGGCCTTGGTCAGGTGACTGGCTTT
This sequence comes from Ambystoma mexicanum, assembly GCF_040938575.1. Classification (NCBI taxonomy): domain Eukaryota; kingdom Metazoa; phylum Chordata; class Amphibia; order Caudata; family Ambystomatidae; genus Ambystoma; species Ambystoma mexicanum. The sequence continues at coordinate 935,411,337 of NC_090933.1, forward strand.
CGCCTGCCGGCTTACTTGATTTGCCCTGATAAGGTCAGCTGAGCCAATAACTGTGTGGGCTGGGCAGGCATCATGGCACTCTGGTGCTCCCAGGTGCTGGGAGGCCAGGTTGCAGTGAGAAAAGTAAATGAAACACAAAGCCCAACTAGGCTTTACACAGGAAAAGGCAAGCACACAATGTAGAAATAAGTGTGCAATGCAGCCCCAAAGAATGGAGACAAACAAGGGTAATTGCGGGTATAGAGGCACTTGCCACTTCAGGATGCTGGATAAGTGATGCTATTAAAACCCAATGCTCATCTCTTCTTCCTGAGTGTTGGTAAAATGTTGGTGTCGCCCCTGATGTCTCATGGAGCCGGATTGAGGCACAGCTGGTGCTGTGAGGCTGGTTCATCTTTCTCTCGCTAGCTTTTTCTTTCAGTCTTTCCGCTACATCTATCTTTGGGGTGAGTGAAACAGAGTGGTTTCCCCTGGGCCAGTGACCCATTTTTTGTTTGGGTTTAAATGTATTTGTTGATTCTCCGTTGCCTTGCACGCCATAGTCATCCCTTGCCTCTCCTTCCCTACTCGCTGCCTGGTCCCGCCCTCCCTCCTCCTTTCCCAAGCCAGACCGACATTGATTGGGCAGCACAGCCCACTGTTTGCTCCTGTGAGGGGCATGTTGGTTCCAGGCACGTCCAGCACCATTCCCCTGCATCCATCTTTGGGGTGAGTGAAATAAAGTGGTTGCTCCTGGGCCAGCGACCCATTATTCGTTTGGGTTTAAATATATGTGTTGATTTTCCCACACCTTGCATGCCGTAGTCATCCCCACCCTCTCCTTCCCTGCTCGCTGTCTGAGCCTGCTTCCCTCCTCCCTTCCCAAGCCAGACGACGTTGATTGGGCAGCACAGCCCTCTCATATCATCCATCTAGCGCAGCCCACTGCCGTTGCAGACCCTGTGGCGAAGGACCCGAGGCAAAGGACGGCGTCTGCAGACAACTCCAGACCGTGTTGGCCCGTGTGGGGCCTGCAACCGTCACCCAGCAGCCACTGACTGAGTAAGTGTGGTTACGGGCAGGAGATGCAGCCATTGCTTCCCCCCACTAAACTAGCCAACCCAAACCGTCCTTATTACCTTTGCTCTTTTAACCTAATCATGCCACATAACCTAATTGCGCCAGTAGCCTGATTGTGCCAGATAGCAGCATTTCACATTTAGCCTGCTTGTGCCAGGTAGCCTGATTGTGCCAGGTAGCCTAATTGTGCCAGATAGCCTGATTGTGCCATATAGCCCGAATTGTGCCAGATAGCCTGATTGTGCCTGAGAGAAACATTTCACATTTAACTTGATTGTGCCAGGTAGTCTAATTGTGCCAGATAGCCTAATTGTGCCAGATAGCAGCATTTCACATTTAGTCTGATTGTGCCAGATAGCCCGATTGTGCCAGATATCCTGACTGTGCCAGATAGCAGCATTTCACGTTTAGCCCGATTGTGCCAGGTAGCCTGATTGTGCCAGGTAGTCTGAGTGTGCCAGATAGCATAATTGTGCCAGCTATCAACATTTCACATTTAGCCTGATTGTGCCAGGTAGCCTGATTGTGCCAGGTAGCCTGATTGCACCGGATAGCCTGATTGTGCCAGATAGCTGCATTTCACATTTAGCCTGATTGTGCCATATAGCCTAATTGTGCCAGATAGCCTGATTGTGCCAAATAGCCTGATAGTGCCAGATAGCCCAATTGTGCCAGTTAGCCTGATTGTGCCAGATAGCAGCATGTCACATTTAGCCTGATTGTGCCAGGTAGGATGATTGTGCCAAGTAGCCCGATTGTGCCAGATTTCAGCATTTCATTTGGGTTTAAATATATTTGTTGATTTTCCCGCACCTTGCATGCCATAGTCGTCCCCTGCCTCTGCTTCCCTACTTGCAGGCTGGTCCCGATTCCCTCCTCCCTTCCCAAGCCAGACCGACGTTGATTGGGCAGCACAGCCCTCTCATATCATCCATCTAGGGCAGCCCACTGCCCGTTGCAGACCCTGTGGCGAAGGACCCGAGGCAAAGGACGGCGTCTGCAGACAACTCTAGACCGTGTTGGCCCATGTGGGGCCTGCAACCGTCACCCAGTAGCCACTGACTAAGTGCGGTTACGGGCAGGGGCTGCAGCCATTGCTGCCCCCCACTAAACTGGCCAACCCAAACCATCCTTATTACCTTTGCACTTAACCTAATCATGCCAGATAGCCTAATTGCGCCAGCAGCCTGATTGTGCCAGATAGCCTTATTGTGCCAGATAGCCTAATTGTGTCTGATAGCCTTATTGTGCCAGATAGCCAGATTGTGCCAGATTGCTGGATTGCACATTTAACCTAATTGTTCCAGGTAGTCTAATTGTGCTAGGTAGCCTAATTGTGTCAGTTATCAGCATTTCACATTGACCCTGATTGTGCCAGATAGCCCGATTGCGCCAGATATCCTGACTGTGCCAGATAGCAGCATTTCACATTTAGCCTGATTGTGCCAGGTAGCCTGATTGTGCCAGATAGCATAAGTGTGCCAGATAGCCTGATTGTGCCAGATAGCAGCATTTCACATGTGACCTAATTGTGCCAGGTAGTCTAATTGTGCCAGATAGCCTAATTTTGCAAGATACCAGCATTTCACCTTTAGCCTGATTGTGCCCGGTAGCCGGATTGTGCCAGATAGCCTGTTTGTGCTAAATAGCAGCATTTCACATTTAGTCTGATTGTGCCAGGTTACCTGATTGTGCCAGGTAGCCTGAATGCACCGGATAGCCTGAGTGTGCCAGTTAGCAGCATTTCACATTTAACCTGATTGTGCCCGATAGCCTACTTTTGCCAGATAGCCTGATTGTGCCAGATAGCCCAATTGTGCCAGATAGACTGATTGTGCCAGATAGCAACATTTCACATTTAACCTGATTGTGCCAGGTAGTCTAATTGTGCTAGATAGCCTAATTGTGCCAGATAGCAGCATTTCCCATTTAACCTAATTGTTCCAGATAGCCCAGTTGTGTCAGATAGCCTGATTGTGCCAAATAGCAACATGTCACATTTAGCCTGATTGTGCCAGGTAGGATGATTGTGCCAAGTAGCCCGATTGTGCCATATTTCAGCATTTTATTTGGGTTTAAATATATTTGTTGATTTTCCCGCACCTTGCATGCCATAGTCGTCCCCTGCCTCTCCTTCCCTACTTGCAGCCTGGTCCCGATTCCCTCCTCCCTTCCCAAGCCAGACCGACGTTGATTGGGCAGCACAGCCCTCTCATATCATCCATCTAGCGCAGCCCACTGCCCTTTGCAGACCCTGTGGCGAAGGACCCGAGGCAAAGGACGGCGTCTGCAGACAACTCTAGACCGTGTTGGCCCATGTGGGGCCTGCAACCGTCACCCAGTAGCCACTGACTAAGTGTGGTTACGGGCAGGGGCTGCAGCCATTGCTGCCCCCCACTAAACTGGCCAACCCAAACCATCCTTATTACCTTCGCACTTAACCTAATCATGCCAGATAGCCTAATTGCGCCAGCAGCCTGATTGTGCCAGATAGCAGCATTTCACTTTTAGCCTGATTGTGCCAGGTAGCCTGATTATGCCAGGTAGCCTAATTGTGCCAGATAGCCTAATTGTGTCAGATAGCCTGCTTGTGCCAGATAGCCAGATTGTGCCAGATTGCTGGATTGCACTTTTAACCTAATTGTGCCAGGTAGCCTGATTGTGCCAGATAGCCTAAGTGTGCCAGATAGCCTGATTGTGCCAGATAGCCGCATTTCACAGGTAACCTAATTGTGCCAGGTAGTCTAATTGTGCCAGATAGCCTAATTTTGCCAGATATCAGCATTTCACCTTTAGCCTGATTGTGCCCGGTAGCCTGATTGTGCCAGATAGCCTGTTTGTGCTAAAAAGCAGCATTTCACATTTAGTCTGATTGTGCCAGGTTACCTGATTGTGCCAGGTAGCCTGAATGCACTGGATAGCCTGAGCGTGCCAGTTAGCAGCATTTCACATTTAACCTGATTGTGCCCGATAGCCTAAATGTGCCAGATAGCCTGATTGTGCCAGATAGCCCAATTGTGCCAGATAGCCTGATTGTGCCAGATAGCAACATTTCACATTTAACCTGATTGTGCCAGGTAGTCTAATTGTGCTAGATAGCCTAATTGTGCCAGATAGCAGCATTTCACATTTAGCCTGATTGTGCTAGGTAGGATGATTGTGCCAGGTAGCCTGACTGTCAGATAGCAGCATTCACATCTAGCCTGATTGTGCCAGGTAACCTGATTGTGCCAGATAGCCTGATTGCACCAGATAGCGTGATTGTGCCAGAATCCAGCATTCCAGATCTAGCGTGATTGTGCCACGTAACTTGACTGTGCCAGATAGCCTACTTATGCCAGATAGCCTCATTGTGCTAAATAGAATCATTTCACATTTAGTTAGATTGTGTGAGGTAGCATGATTGTGCCAGGTAGCCTGGCTGTGCTAGATTGCAGCATTCCACATCTAGCCTGATTGTGCCAGGTAACCTGATTGTGCCAGGTAACCTAATTCCTAATTGTTGATAGATAACCTAATTGTACCAGATAGTCTAATTTTTGCCATATAGCCACATGTCACGTTTAGTCTGATTTTGCCAAATAACCTGATTGTGCCAACGAGAAGAACCTCACATTTAGCCTGACAGTGCCAGATAGCAGCATTTCAAATTTAGCCTGATTTTGCCAGATAGCCTGACTGCTCCAGATAGAAGCATCTCACATTTAGCCTTATTGTGCCAGATAGTTTGACTGCGCCAGATAGCAGCATTTCACAATTAGCCTAATTGTGCCAGATAGCAGATTGTGCCTGATAGCAAGATTGTACAGCCAGCCAGATTGTACCAAACAGCCAGATTGTGCCAGACAGCCAGATTGTGCCAGATAGCCAAATTGTGGGAAATGAACTGATTGATTCAAGAGAGTAGCATTGCACATTTAGCCTGACTGTTCCAGATGGCCTAATTGTGCCAGATAGTTCAACTGTACAAAGGTCTTTCTAACTGACTACTATATCTGAAACTAGACGTACCCTTATAGAGATAACCAGAACCCCAAAAATAGGTCTTTAATCCCATCAAGCCTAGGACCTCCCCAGGAATCCCCTAGTAAATCCAACGGTAAGGCAAGAACCCACAGACTACTTCCCCTAACAGCCTTCCCACCCTCCCCCGCAACCACCTGACATACCAAGCCATAAGACCAACCAACGCTAAACCATTGCTACTATAATCAAAAATGTAAGGAAGCCAAGAACCATAACAATCCAACCAGGAAAGCATTGCATGTGGGCTACAGCCCCTGCAACCTAAAAAGAAAGCTAAACGCAAACAAACTTGCAAACCAACGAAATACAAAAATTCACAACACAGACAACCCAAAACGCAAAGAAACGCCTAAAACAACCTACCACTAAGGAACGCAACATGCCACGAAAACTAACTGGATCACGCGAAAGACAACCAGGAGTAGGAATGAACCAAATGTAACCACACCACGTAATCACAACCGCGGAACCCCCCCCCACAAAGACGGTTGACAACAGAACAAACACCAAAAGAAGAGAAGAATCTCTATACCTAAAACCATACCTCGCAACCAACAACTGACCGGAACAAGTTAATTCGACCAACATTACGAGACGGACCAACAACAAAACGGATCTGCTCAGAAAAAGAACAGAAACACCCAGAAGGAATATGAACAAAATCGATGCCCTTAACCCATTTATCACAAAAACACGAGAACACCTTCTTCAACTACAGCAAAATATAGAAAACAAACCTGAAGGAAATAAGAACCCAATACTTAACCTAGCAGACCTACTCACCAACGACACAGACGTGACTGAACCACCATCACATCCTGAGAGCAACATGAAAGCAAACCAATGCAACAACCACAAGACAAAACCCATATTAAAAAACAAACAAAAGCAAGCCAAAAAAATCCACTGCAACCTAATCAACGCAAGGTCAATGTCAAAACACGCCACAGAGATATACGACCTGCTCTGCGATGATGACATCAATGTCCTATTCATCACAGAAACATGGTTGGATGACAACTACAAAATCACACTCCACGGCTGCCTACACGACAACTTCAAGTGCACACAGTTAAACATCAAAAACTGTGAATCCATGGTCCTTCACTTGATGCAATCTTCGCCAAAAGAAATCTTATCACCACTGCACCACCAATACAGATACCCTGGAGTGACTACCTCGTCATCCCGTTTGTGATCATGCTACCAAATAAAGCAGCCAAGCAGCCCGATAAACTACCAAACTATCACAAAAAGAAACTGGAAAGCCGTCAAAGAGATCAACGTAATAGAATAACTTGAACTCACAAAAGCCAACTACCACTAACCTGGACGAAGCTGACCTTGATGGAAAAACAGAGCTACTTCACAAATGGATCACTAAAACAATTGACAGCATCTCCCCTGAAAAAGCTTTCACCCCGTCATCAAAGAGAGTAGTGGCAAAATGGTTTACCCCATTGCTCAGCACCATGAAAAAGAACAACAAGAAACTCGAACTGGCATAGAGGAAAGAATACGACCAAACAAAGAGAGCACAATTCCAAGGACAGATCCGATCTTACAAAAAATAAATTCAAAAAGTCAAAAAGAAACACTACGACAGCAGAATCACCAGAGCCGCCAACACCCAAAAAGAACTGTTCAACATCATAAATGAAATGAAGAACCCACCGGGGTGAAACTACACCTCGGTCCCTTCACAGAAACTATGCAACAAACTAGCAGACCACTTAAAAAAACAGGGACAACCTTCAAATTATACAAAGCAGATCGGTCAACCCAAACACACAACCAATCCCGTCAAAAAAGGAACCACAGTATAAACTCCAAAGTTTCCCACAAATACCAGTAGAGACATTTGTCAAGCTGGTGAGACATAGCAATAAAGCAGGATCCCCCATGGACCCCTTACCCCCAGACATTTACAAATCCATCCTCACACAGAGCTCACCACTGGAACACGACAGAAACCTTTTGAACCTGTCACTTGCAACAGGGAAAAGTACCACGATCATTCAAATCAGCGCACATCAAATCACTCCTCAAGGACACGGGAGGAGACGTGAAAGACATCTCCAACTACAGACCGATTTCAAACATTCCCTACCCAGCAAAACTACTAGAAACCAATGTCTACAAACTAACACAAGAACATGTAGAAAAACACCAGCTGCTGGACCAGGCGCAGGTCGGCTTTAGACCCACAAGGGGAACAGAAACACACTCCTATCTATTTGGGATGACCTAAAGACAAACGCAGACTCCAGCACAAACTCTGCCCTAATTCTACTCGACCTCTCTGCAGATTTCGCCACAGTCAACCATGACATCCTCATCAAGAGATTAAACGAAATAGGAATAACAGACTCTACTCTGGATAAAATCATTCCTAGAAAATAGAACTGAAATGTCTGATTAAAACCCTTCAGATCCGCTCCACGGGACACCAACTGTGGAGTACCACAAGGATCATCCCTATCCCCACCGTTCTTCAACATCTACCTGGCTCTGCTAATCAAGATCATCAAAAAACACAACCTTACGCAGACGACACACACATCATCTATAAAATCAAAGATGCACAAGAAGAGAACACAACGCTGGGAGAATGTCTCAAAGAACTCTACGACTGGATGAACACAACAGCCTAAAACTGAACCCAGGCAAGACAGAAATCATGATTATATCCAAAAACCTGGACAATAACACTTATGTCCTATGGCTCACAGAACTAGGAACAGCACTGACACCATTGAAAATAGTCAAAAACCTGAGAATCCTAATGGACAACACTCAACATTAGAACCACAAATAAATGCAATAATCAATAAGTGTTTTATCCTCCTAAACTCAGTAAAATGAATCCTACCATTGCTGTCCTTCACCCATAAGAAACTGACAATCATTGCCCTTATCATGTCAGGAATTGACTATGCCAACAGCCTCTACATCGGAATGCCAGCACACCTACTGAAGAAACTGCAATGTATGAAAATGCAGCGGCCAGACTCCTCCGCAAACTATCATGAAGAAATCACATCACCCCAGCGCTAAAAATGTTACACTGGCTTGCAGTCAAACAACAAATCACGTATAAAACAATGTGCATAACGCACTGAGCTATCCACGGCCAAGGAGCAGAATTCATACAAAAGAAAATAACTATTTACCAACCGACCACAACGCTCAGATCATGCAACAATTTCCACCTTGAACCAAAACCTTACACAAGGAAAAAGCTTCTCTCACCTGGCAGCAAAAACTTGGAACATCCTCCCAAAAGACATCCAAAACACCAATGACCACCTAAAATTCAGGAAATAAAAAACCTGGCTCTTCGCCACAGAACCAGAATGAATCTGGTACCTCCAAGCCAAACCCGCTTTCTAGGCTAAACTCAAGGGATAGGAACCATTGCTAGAGCTGAAGGAGCAGTAAACATTAACTAACACCAGACAAGAGAGGGAGCGCTTAGAACTCATAGGGGGGCCCACGCCTTAGGAACAATGGCAAATGATGCTAGACAGAGCACTCTTCTGACCAAAAATAACTAATAACCTTAGCAATCTCAACCCTGGGTGGGTGAAGCCCTCACCTCCTGTCCCTCCCACGGATCAATATACAGTCTCAGATAGGCCACCGCCTCATGAAGAACTGGGCAAATGAACCGCAGGGGAATGCTCCAACAGACAGCAAGACCATAGACAGAAACACAAGACAGATGCCCGAAAGAACGAGATAACCCCACTAACCCAACCGCTAAAACCTCAACTCTTGGCACACGCCTTCTCAAACGCTAAACAAACACAACACTCTACTGCACGGCAAACCGCAAGCACTTCACTGCACTGCAACAACAAAACAAACCACACATAGTATCGCACAACAGCACATGGGAGCCCACGGATCTGGAAACCACACCCATGCTCAGCGAAGGTGCTTACCGAACTGAAGCTGCCAACAGAACACCTCAAATCTTGCTCTACCTTTATCCCGCTCGCTACACCCTACTAACTGTTCCTACCCTCTTAACTTTCAGATACGCCAGAGCGCTAGGGGACCACTCCAGCAGTGATAGTGCATGGTATAAATATCCTTAACGTAACATTTAGCCTGATTGTGCCAGACAACCTGATTTTTCTAGGTAGCCTGACTGTGCCAGATAGCAGCATTTCACATTCAGGCTGACTGTGCCAGATAGCCTGATTGTGCCAGATAGAATTTTGCAATTAGCCTGTTTGTGCCAGATAGCCCGACTCTGCCAGATAGCTGGATTTCACATTCAGACTGATAGTGCCAGAAAGCAGCATTTCACATTTAGCCTGCTTGCACCAGATAGCATAATTTCACGCTTAGCCTGATTGTGCCAGATAGCAGCATTTCGCATTTAGCCTGATTGTGCCAGATAGACTAATTGTGCCAGATCTCTCACATCAAGATAACTATTAGTGAGCAATATCTCACAACTAGGTAGACTACAGACTAGCTAGTCCAGATAAAATTACATATATGAGCTAGTGTCACAATTAGACAGGATTGTGAAGATTAGCATTACGTTATGTCTGGACAGAACTGTAATACTAGCTTGCGTCATATCTAGACCGAATCGTGAAGATTAGCTTGCATCAAATCTAGACAGAACTGTAACACTAGCTTGCATCATATCTAGACAGAATTGTGAATGTCAGCTTCCGTCACATCTAGACAGAATTGTGAATGGCAGCTTGCACCACACCTAGACAGAATGGTAAAGATTAGCATTGCCTCACATCTAGACAGAATTGTGAAGATTAGCATTCCAGCACATCTAGACATAATTGTGAAGATTTGCATTGCATCACATGTAGACAAAACTTCGAAGATTAGCAGTGCAGCACATGTAGACAGAATTGCAAAGATTAGCTTGCGTCACATCTAGACAGAATTGTTACGATTAGCATTGTGTCACATCTAGACACAATTGCGATACTAGCTTGCATCATATCTAGGCAGAATTATGAAGGTTAGCTCGAGCCACATCCAGATAGACCTGTGAAGACTGGCATTGCTTCACATCTAGACAGAATTGTAATACTAGCTCGCATCACATCTAGACAGAATTGTGAAGATTAGCATTGCATCACATCTGGATAGAATTGTAATACTAGCTTGCCTCATATCTAGACAGAATTGGGAAGATTAGCATTGTGTCACATCTAGACAGAATTATAATACTAGCTAGCATCACATCCAGAAAGAATTGCAAAGATTAGCTTGCATTACATCTAGACAGAATTGTGAATGTCATCTTTGATCACATCCAGATAGAATTGCAAAGATTAGCATTGCGCCACATCTAGACATGATTGTGGAGATTAGCATGCATTGCTTCTAAATAGTGATGCCACTAACCAACCCCACTAAACTGTCTCATCACTCTGCATACACTTCTCGTATCTACACATACACAACCACACCTCCAAAGCACTACAAACCGCATACACTTCACTACATCACAACAACAAAACATAACACACATAGCCTTGCACAACAACACATGACATCTAACAACCGAAAAGCACACCTAAGCTCAGCGTACGCTGTTAACCGAACTGAGGCTGCCAACAGCACATCACAGCTCTCTTGCTCTGTTTCCCTCTCAACCTTACTAACCCATCCCACCCTCTTTCCTTTTCAGATCCACCAGAGCGCCAGGGGACCACTACGGTGGTGATAGTGCACAGTATACATATCCTTTAACATAACAGTCTTTCTAAGAGCTGCATTTCTATCTCTCTCTCTCTCTCTCTCTCTCTCTCTCTCTCTCTTTTTCTCTCTCTAACGCTCTCTATCTCTCCCTGCCTCACTTCAAGCCCCCTCTCTGCAATTAAGTTGTGCTGTCAGTTGACTGTTTGCTACAGTGCCCCATCTATTGCTGACGGCAGCGTGACCACAGATAAACAACAGACACCTTGAATGAGAGGGAAGGTGCTGTTTTGTATGATTAAAAGTAAATTGGGATCAGCAGCTATAGAAGCATCCCAAGGTGGGGAATGGCCTGGTATTTGGCGATGTAAATTATCCTCATGCGTGTCCTGCAGGAATGTTGCTGTCACACTTAGGGCACATGTTCTATATGGGGGATGTTGAGATGGCACAGATAGGCTCTGTGTTTTGTTAATTATTGGTGCTTCTGCATATCGTAACAAATGCGCAGGGCCTGCAGAACTACCAACCAATCTGTGGTGAGCATGCAAATGTAAACATTGCATTGGGACCGGCTTTCACAGAAGAAACAGATCGTTGGTATGAATATAAGCACAACCTTTCCAATAAGGAAGGAGACAAATTAGTGTTTATGCTCAACAACAGAAGCTACAACCCACCAAAAGAAATATCTCATTGATTCCATGTGTTAACATCCCTGTAAAAATATCGCCACACAAAAATATCTCCATCATTTTGCAGCAATATTAAGCCATGGAACCTGCGGGGGACACCCCCGTAACCCCTGGTCCCAATAACCCCATAAATTATCCCCACTAATAATATCTCCTATGGCCTTACCCCACAAACATGTATATGGAGATATTATTGTTGGGGACAATATTACCTGATACCATCTCATTGCACTAACATTGCAAAGTGGCTCTTTTTCAAATGTTACCCTGCTCATTTCTAATGATCACCTCGAGTATATATTGCAATCATAATAAGAATAGTCTTACTTAGCAAAACACACATACACAACACTGAATAGCAATGTACATTATTTTCGGATAATAGGTTATCATTGCCAGATGGACAGTATGATGCGCTCATATTGTACTCTTTCGAAATACCCTATCAAATGAATAACGTGGCTTACCTGATCAGTTGCTTTTATTGCATGATGGCTAAACAAAAATTTCATTTTTTTTTAAGTAAAATGACGGTATCATTTTTGATAAAGAGCTTCATATATATTTGCATTGTCCTGCCTTAAATGTCCCTGGGCTGTCTGAAACCCACTGTTGCTAGCGTAAACTGGAATGGTGTACTGAGATGTCTTGAAACTGCTAAAAAGAGGACATCCTTCAGTGTAAGCTCGCAGGCACACATCTTCTGCTCGGAGACTGGCCCTGGCGAGAAGGGTCCAGTGAAAGGCCTACGCGTGACGTGGACGGATGCACGTTATAATATCGTATCCCAAAAGACCGAATAGCCCACTAGCCCGCATTTTGTAATTCGGTCTTTTGGAATTTTGGACGTTTGTCCCCTGCACTGCCTAGAACTATGCGAGGACACCCCAGCAGCCCATAATACAGAACTGGAAGTGCGGGGGACACCCCTGCAGCCCTCACACCCCTGTTTGATATTATGGGCTCAGATCTCATCTACTCTGCCGAATGCACTCTAAACGTGCATTCGGCATTTTAGATTCCATCTTTTCGTGCAATCCCCACGTGGACATGTTGTGCAAGAGCTCCTGCGGATCTTGGTTTCTCTAGCGCATTTCACTGGAAATATCCTTCAGTTTTCAGCTGGCCATCTGTTTGTTGGAGTCAAACCTTGACCATAGAATTTCCTGTACTGAATTTAATTCCACATAAATAAAATGATGTGCTCTAAAAGTAGAACTTCGGGCCATTAAATAACTTGGCCAAGTGCCTGTGCAATTAGCAGCCACTCTGCTCATCTCTCCTTCCTGGTAATGGAACAGCAGCTTGTTTAAAATCACTTTTCAAACCAATTGATATAATTTATGAAATGCATTACTCTGGCAAGGAGCAAGGCTGCGTTTTACTGGTAATATACAACAACAGTTGCACATTTCTACTCCCCCATCATTGGTTCGGACTTGGTACCAAACTTCAAATAGGTCGAATTAAATTGTTTACAAACTATTTTGTAACTGATGCGCAAAACAGGAGTGCGATAGTCTTCATGTGCTGACTTAGGGCCCGATTCATGGAATGTTTTGCACCATTCAAAGTGACTTTGCGCTGCTGAAAAGTGACTTGCACTGCTGACACAAAGCCTGAGTCATGGAACAGTGCGAAGTGTATTTTTGCAATGCAAAGTCAGTGCAACGTCATTTTGTACTGCAAAAATGACTTTTCACTGACTTTACACTGACTTTCCATTGTAAAAATGCAATTTGCACAGTTCCATGAATCAGGGTTTGTATTGACCGTGCAGTCATTTTTCAGCAGTGCAAAGTCACTTTGAACCGTGCAAATAATTCCATGAATCGGACCCTTGGTCTGGCCTATAGGGCAACAGGGCAATGCCTGAAATGCAAGCTGAACATGATATGCGAGCCTGTTTTTTGGGCAAAAATGGGCCCGTTTTTTGGGCAAAAATGGCCCCGTTTTTTGGCCAAAGTGGGCCAGTTGGATGAGCTACTTCACTGCTCAGCTGGTATTTTTCACCAGTGTTACCAAACAAATAGGGCCTCATTACGAGTACGGCGGTAGCAGGATTATGACCCCAGTGTTCCTGGAAGTCAGGCGCCAAAGAAATGTAAATCCCCATTTCCATTTGAGTCCAATGGAATGGGGATGAGGGAAGCACCGGCACCATTAATAATGATGTTGGTGCTTCCCGGAAGGTCTGCAGGCAGGTGCCGCCCCACCATCCAAGTCAGGCCTTGCGGGCGGGACGGCTCCCACTCGCAGAATTGGTGTGTGCCGGTCCGGTAACAACGGCTGGTAGGCTCACCGGCACCATTGTTACCAGACCGGCACACTCGTAATGAGGCCCATAGTCTTAAAAAAGCACAATTTTCCACCGATTGTTACCAAAAAACTCCCATTTGGGTACTACTCAAATAGTCTGTTACAAAAGGAATAACTTGCCATTTGCGACTGTGGGCTATTTTGCATTGGTGCCTGATCAGATTTTACCCTCAGTCTGACCGGGGCAATAAAAACAAAGGACAATAGGCACACACCCACCACTCAACCGGCAAGTCTGCATCATGCGACGTACACGTTAAGTGTTTCACGTGCAGTGCTTGGGCATTTATGCTGATGGTGGTCAGTTGAGGGAGCATGAACATGTGATGTGTGTGCCAGAAAAGGTGAGGCCAAGATTAACTGCAGAGGTGATTTCTGACCCCAGGCTGCATTGCACTTATTCATTTCTACTCCTTTATTAGGATAGAGTAAAACAAGCTCTTGAATGCAAAGCCTCTGAAATGCTCCTCCAATGACCACATGGGTGGACACAGGCTGGGAGTGGCCTATAGGGCGATAGGGCAATGCCCAAACCAAAAATGCAAAATGCTAGTGTGGGTCCGTTTTTTTTGGTCAAAGGGGGCCACTTTTTTGGCAACTGTGGGCCAGTTTGCTGAATTACTATGCGCCTAGTAGTTTTGGTCATTGTTGCCGAATAAATATTCTTTAAATTGCACAATTTGCATCACATTTCATCAAACAACTCTCCCGTGGGTATTATTCAAACAATCTGCTCATTTTATGCCTGGTCTTTGGATCTGGATCTTCAGCAACTTGTTGTTGGTCCAACTCACTGCAAGGGGAATACTCTGGATTTGATCCTGTCATCTTCTAGGTCGGTGACTGTCTATCCTGCACAGGAATTAGACTGGTCGGATCACCCCCTGATTCCATTCACAATTGCGGTTGATCTGGTGACTATAACCCAGTTTAAACCGAAGATCTTGAAACGGAACTGGTGTCCAGTTTCCACTGCTCAGGTGGTGGATAAGATTGCCACTGGCTGTTAACATTAGAATTTGTGGATTTATCCTGTCTTGCTGTGGTGTTTTCTTCGTTAGCAGAACGTCTCGTGCCATTTAGCTTGTGCAAGCAGCGTATCCATCAGTCGGAAGCCTGGTTTGACCAAAATCTGAAAACACTGAGGCTCGAGCGGAGATAGGCTGAGCGGAAGTAGAGAAAGTTTTATCTTCCTGTTGATCGCTTGCTATTCCGGACAGCCACTCTGGTATATCATAATGCTATTAATAGAGCAAAAAATAAAATTGAATTAGCTATTAACCAGCCTAAAGAATTATTTAAGGTAATTTGTGTTCTCTCTTCCCCTCCATCCGAGTGTGTTCGTATTATCGCTTCCAAAGAGTTGTGTGATTCCTTGTCAACTTCTTTTAACACAAACATTTTGTCCATTTTATCAAATCACTATGTCTGATTTGAAGACTGGCGAATATGTCCCTATTTACCCAATACCTGTTCTGGCTAGTCTTTGGTCATTTTTCCTTCCTTTTCTCCAGAGGATGTAATATTGGCCACTGAAGGATTAAAATCTGCATCTCCGCTTGACTCCATTCCACAGACCATCTGCAAAGAGGTTATGCCAACTACTGAACTGTGGGTTGCTCAGGCAGAGAATCATTCTTGCCATACTTGTATTATCCCCTCTGATCTTAAGCACGATTTAGTGATTCCTCTTTAAAAAAAACTCTTGCTTGAACCCTTCTGGCCTATTTCTTTACTGCCTTTTTTCACTAAACTGATAGAGTACCTAATCTCTCCATGTCTTAGTTTATTCTTTGATTCGTCTCACTTTTTTGATCCTTTTCAATCTGGCTTCCGTCCTAGCCATGGCAAGGAGAGTGTTATGGCATCTGTTGTGGATACGAAAAAACTGAATAGGGCAGGACAACTCTAGCCTCTGGACCAGAGTATTGTAATTGCATAGAAAACCGGAAAAAGATTGTCCATAGCAAAATATATTTGAAAAAATGTGTATTAAAATGTATTGAGAGTGATACCAACAATTTAAACAATGGTGAGTCAATCACAAATAATTAAACACTGATCACTTTAATACAGCAAAACAGCAGCAACCATATGCCTAAAATTGGCTAAAACATATTCACTCATACTTGCCATTCATAGTGCACTCATTCAAACCCAACTCATCATACCGTGACATACATCCAAAAGCTAAAAGACAAAGGAATCATGTAAAAAACCTATTGGGAGGAGGAATTCATGACTAGTCCCCATAAAACAGACATTATTTTTATGTTCACAATCAATAGAAATAATTAACAAATGATCTATTGTCAGGGTGGATCGGAAGGAAAAGTGCAAAAGCGCAAAAGATCGCATCCCTGTAAGGTTTATCTCTTGACCGATTTCGACGTGTAGTGGTAGTAAACACAACGTCTTCCTCAGGAGGTAGATGTTACCATTCTGGTGAATGCCAGATTGCTGTAGTGGCCGTAACAAAGTAGTACGACCAGTCACGCTGGGAAAAGCCAAGACCGAATCCTGACCTAAAAGGCACCCTATGGATTTAGGGGAAGCCAAGGCTGCATCTGTAGGCAAATGGGTAAGCAGCACAGTTTGACCCGAAGTACCAATGTCATCTCTGGATCACACCAACAAACATATGCCGTCTCTGTGAAGTGGCCCACGTAATTAGGCGTCCAAAAGGCTGACTCTTCATGTGGAGTTGATTTCCTCAAATGAAAACACCACGCATGCGTGTAAGCAGTCTGCAAAGAAGAGGCTGTTGTGGATAACCTTGCACATCTCTCTAATCGGGGTGGAGTGGGGGCATTGATACTAATAGATACCATCGATCACTCCATCCTGCTTGTTCACCTGACCGGGCCTGGGATTGCCAGACAGGTATTGTGTTGGTTCAAGTCCTTTCTTTTGGACTGGGCCCAATCTCTTTTGCTTCCTCCTTTTCACTTGTCTTCTCTTCACTTATCATATGGTGTTCCTCAAGGTTCTACCTTGTCCCACACTCTATTCAACATAAACATTCAGCCAGCTGCACCTCCAACACATTTAGAAAACAACAAACCCTAAACCCCTAAACAAAACTTTAAGCATTACAGGAAGTGTTTTTACTTAAAGGGATTGAGAGAGTTTATACACAGGTAGCAGACATAGAGGACCCGAAAAAGATTACAAAAGAGCAGGTTGGCACCACATGCCAGAATACCATGTTTACTGACATTAACCAACAGATAAACATGGCGCGAGTATCAATGACATTTTCACAGGACAACTCCAGATGGGAGTTTTCATTTCCACAAGAGCACACATGCACAGCCTTTAGCTAAATAAAAAATAAATAAACAATTTCCAACAATTTGCAGGGGTGGTAGGCCCAACAGACAATGTCCAAGAGGGAATCAATGATTCTGGAGACTCATCAAGGAACAGATACAAATACAAACAATGAAAGAATGGACTGTAACCAAGAATCAGATGGATCCAAAGGCCAGGAACATGATGGCGACCACAGAGACTACACATACTTAATGTCTGATGACTAGAATTTAACAAGCAACCAGTGACATTCCTAACGGGGACTAATACTGCAAGCTAACAAAAGGACCTGGACCGCTACCATAAACTGCCTATGGGGTGTATCCACACTGCTAAAATCTCTTTGGAACTTGAAAAGTGAGCCTGAGTGCAATGGACAGCATACCATCACAGGGTTCCACGTGCTATAGTGTGCAGCAGTGTGCTTGTTCCTACTAAGTTTCCTGACAGCTATAAAATTATGACTCATAAAAAAGAAACTACAACAGGCACACCCAAACATACCCAGCCACTGACATAGTTGTGCTTAGGGGCAGATGAATACATCATCTGTAACTATTGCCCCTCCCCCTGTTGATGAACAGATGAACAGGTCACCTATAGCTCTTATCCTCTCCTGGTCCACCATTGTAAAAGTTAAGAAACGTTAGTCACTGAAGCAACCATATTGCCCATACACTAAGCAGAAGCAGCAAATGATGAACACGATGGGAGCTAAAGATGGCGAGAATGGCCAGAAAGACGACAGAAGCACATATGCACCCAACATGAAGAAAATGCACTAGGTCAAAATGCATTTATACACAAAGAATATTACCTGCATCCATTCATACATGAAGAACATAACATAAGCTATATATGAGCTGAATGCAACACTAACTATATGTGAGTATAGCTCACTAACATAGAAAATGCAACATTAATGGGCAGTCATCTTTTCTAAAATGGAAGACGCAGCCGGCCTCTTTAATATATAAAAACCTTAAGATTTTAGAGAGTACAACATGCTGAAATAATTAAATATAGATTCATGCAGAGCCCAGGTAGTAGTTTTGGAGTAGAAGCCAAGGTTACCAAGAACTTAGGGAGAGTTTTCCACCTTACAGAGAAAAGCACCAGATAAGGATT
The DNA here is from genome assembly GCF_040938575.1 of Ambystoma mexicanum. Classification (NCBI taxonomy): domain Eukaryota; kingdom Metazoa; phylum Chordata; class Amphibia; order Caudata; family Ambystomatidae; genus Ambystoma; species Ambystoma mexicanum. The sequence goes on from NC_090933.1 coordinate 935,429,567, forward strand.
TCCAGGACATAACAAATATACTCCCAAATTAATGAAAGTCTGGAACAAACACACCCAACCATTGTGAGCTAGGTGCACAGGCCCTAGCCGTAGTATTAAATAGTAGAAAATACAAACACAGTAATGCTGTGTAGATGATTTCTATAACTAAACTTGCATACAAAACTTTGAGAGACTAGAGGGAATATTTATCTAGATCTCTATAAGACAACCCTCAAAGCGTCAAAAGACTAAACATACCACACTAATGCTTAAAGGGTCCCATGCTTCTCCAGTACCTTATTCTGACTCAGTCATGCCTGCTGTTTAACTCATTAGATTACAACATACCCTTTCCAAACAGTTATTTTTATCAAAAATATCAATGTATTTACTTTCAATAAAGAAATCACTAAAATTACATTCATAGTTTAGCTTTAATACAAAATATTGCACTTATGTCTAATATCAGTTATTGTACATTTGTCACTAGTTTTGGCACTGTTGACCACAGAAAAACCTACATAATACTCTGTTATCTAATACCTAACTTCGCAGTTAAATAGTTCATCATTGGAGGACAAGCTTTTCAGTTTATAATTTGTTTTTTATGTCCTCTCCTATCCTCACTGGGTACTCTAAATTCCCCCAATGCAGCATTCTATTCATTCACACTTATGTCATTCATACATCCTTTCATTCTACAATCCACACTACCCAACATGTTTCTTTCCTATATTGTTTTTAACAATTCCAGGAAATTCTTCAGGGGTTAATATTGGTATAACAAAAGTCTATCATGTAGTGACCATTAGGTCTTCTTATGTTCATTAGACCTTTTGGTCAAGGCTCTTATGTTCAACTCCCATCTGTTTCATTTCTGGGCCAGAAATCCAAAAGAAGGTATCTGTGAGAAGCAAATATATGAAGAATGGATTTAATTACTAAACCAACTTCTATGTAGTTTTATTACTACATCTAGGGTATACAATTTACCCTGAAAGAAAATATCTTCTTTCAGTCATTTAGCACTAACATGCTCGACTTGGTAGAGGACATTATCACAGCACAACATAATTTCTTAGGTGGTATACCATTAATCTGGTGACCTAACCTCTTTGTATTTAGCAGTAGCTCCCCTGTTCTTCAATAGGGCATTATTAACATATTTATTTTCTCAAAACCTATAATACTTTGGAGGTACACTATTTACCTTCTAAATTTAGCATGCAGGTTATTTATTTTGATCCATCCGGGTGTCTATTTCTGGGTGCTCCTTTATTCTTGGTACTTGTGTGTTATCTTTCTGTATTCACCTATTTCAACACATATAAACAAAGGGTGTATTTTACAGTCACTCACAGTTGGACTGATCATTCATGTCCTTAGTGTGATAAACACAGCATCATGGTTTACAAAGCTCCAGGAAATATACCTTAGTAATGTGTTCCTATTTTTTAGTGGACCGTGTTGGCAGTTCCGAGCTAATCCCGGCTCCTGAAGGATGTTTATTCAAGGTAAGTACCTCCTTTTACTCTAAAAAGGGTCAGGGTGAGAAATAGAAACAGTATTGCGTATTATATCCTGCGTCCTTTTTAGAAACAACTTTCGTTGTTTAGATTATTTGGTGTATATCCCTTACTTGCTGATTGTAATCTCGATCGCCCTGGGTTCCCATGTGATCTTTAGTCAGCTCTGGGTTTTCTAAAATCCGGCCCCTATCGAAGCAGAATGAGCGCATTTTAAATTAGAATGTTCCGCTCTATTGTGTGACTCTCCTATAGTCTACTATTAATTTCTTTCAAAAGTATACTTACTTTCTATCTCGAGGGCTGGAACCCTCTGTCTTGTGGGTCGCTACCGGCATCCTCTCGCATCTATCGACGTCTGTTGACTCTTTTTTTCACACCCGGAAGTACTTGCCCGCATCACAGCTGGTTCCTCTTCCTGGCGTGTTGCTATTTCCGTGTTCTTTTCTACGTTTCTGTTGGTAGGCGCGGTTCCATTTATCCAATGCCGTACCGTCACGTCATTGTTCCGGAATTGAAGGTCCTTTTTTCTTTTTTTCACTGCTCCGTGTTTGTTTAACCTACTACTGTCGATCATGCACAACTAGTAAGGCTCCTATTTCCTGATCCCGTATTGTCATGCTCAATATATGTTTGCCAATGCTTTTTCCCAGTACTCACATGTTGTAACCGTCACAGGAACTGGACAAGTTAGTTCCAATAGCATTTTTTCGTAAGTCGCTTTCAGGACAAAGGCTTCACAAATTAATTCAACTCTCAGTGCAGTACACATTATATCGTCCATTACCATTGGTCCATACAACATCACTCAGCTCTTTTGTTGAGGCCTGTCTCACAACATTTTGTTAGAAAAATCAGTTATTTTTCTTTTGTCAGTAGTTTCTTCCTGTCGACGTTCAAGTCATTACTCACTTTCACCTGATATACCACAGACCACTTTAGTTCATCTGCCTTATGGATCATTTCAATGAAATGTCCTACCATAGGTGCAGAGTGAATTCTGTTCCTTATGCAACTCTTATGTTCTGTTATCCTGGTTTTTCTTTTTCTTTCAGTCTTCCCTATATAGATTTTTTTACAGGGGCACCATACCACATAGATCACAAATGTAGAGTTGCAATTAGTTTGTGTTTTCTGTTTCCACTCGTTTCTGAGTCCTAGATCTAATTGAGTTGATTTCTTTGTTTGTGGGCAGCAAGTGCAGCTGCCACATGGCACATGCCCCTCCGGTGCTCTCATTCCCCAGCTCACTGTAAGTGTTGGTTGGATCTTATACTGCTTTGTAATATTATTACACATTATTTGGTCCTTCACGGTCTTACTTCTTCGGAAGGCTATTAGCGTTTTTTCCAGTGGGCCTTTTCCTTTTTCCATAATCGCCCAATTTCGGTATATGATTTTTCTAATCCGATTTGATAGATTACTACACGTGTTAACAAAAACCAATTTGTCATTCTTTTTTTCTTCTTTGGACACCGGTTTCTGTTCAAGTATTGCTTCCCAATGGTTATTATCAGCCCTCTTCATCGCCCGGTTTGTCAATTTTTTAGAGTAGCCTCTTTCATGTAAATTTGTTCTCAATTTATTGGCCCCTTCTCTATAATCTTCTCTGTTAGTGCTGTTTTTCTTCAACCGCAAAAACTGCCCAAACGGCAAGTTGTCCCGCGTATGGTTTGGATGGAAGCTGGTATAATGCAATAGTGCATTACGATCAGTTGGCTTTTTATATGTTTTGACAAAAAGTTCTCCTTTGTTAGTGTCAACTTTTATTGTTATATCCAGGAAATTCACTTCTTCTCTGCTGTAATTTTCAGTGAACTTAAGGTGTTGATTTTGTTCCTTCAGCCATTTGAAGAAGGAAATTGCTTCACTCTCATCGCCCTTCCAAATCAGTAGAACATCGTCTATGTACCTCTTCCAGACCTGGATATTGTTTCTGAAAGTGTTGTTGTCACCATAGATCATACTTGTCTCGAAAGCCTCCATATAGAGGTTTGCGATACTTGGGGCCAGTGTAGCCCCCATAGCCGTTCACTGTGTCTGCTTATAATAGCATCCATTAAAATGGAAATCCTTTTCCATTAGTGCTACCTCAGCACACCAAAGGATGAACGAGGCTGGGGTATCAGTGTTTCTGTTCCCCATAAGTAGTCTTTCTACTAAACTTGACCACGAAGCAAGGGAACAGATAGGAAGGACACAAGAACCAATAAGAGTGTGGGGGGAATTATTTTCTAGTTCATTCGACCTTGAGTGCCGGGAACTGCCTCACCTCATCGTCAAGCAAAATAAGACCCAGTTGAAACTTGAATTTTGCAGCTATTCTGCCGGTCAGCACATGATGATGTAATTGGAGGGAGGGGGGCTTCAGCAGGGGGTGATGTCAGAAAATATGCATTGTGGGTTTTGATTGCAGGAAATGTGTTTGCCTAGTACGAGCAGGGTAATGACCTGCCCCAAGATGTAACAAATGTGTTTTATTTTCATTCTGTGGTTTATGATTATAAATGTTGCTCCAATCGGAGGCAAAGTTGAGAACTGTTTTTAATCAGTTCAGCCCGCAGGGCTGATTGAATTTCTTCTCCCAGCTGAGGGGGCGGGAGGGTTAATAAATGTCTTTTTTTCCTTCTTGATGTCCATTTGTCTGTGGAAATATTTTTTTATCTATTTTTGGAGTATGCCTGCAAATGAGACCTCCTTTACAGTTGCACAATGTCCACAACTATTCATGTGCCTTATAGACCTCAAGGACATGCAGATAATGCTAAACATAAGCAACAAAGTAAAACCAGCCCCATAACACCTCAGAAAGGTGGGAATTCAACTACAAAAATCTGTTGAAGAAGAATTATCATCATAATTGAGAGGGTCACAGGGCCAACACCATGGGTCTAGCCACTTGTAGTGGTTCCAAAACCAAAAGGACAAGTCAGGTCATTATTTCTTTTTTGGATTTGAAACAAATGCATCAAACAATGCTACATGTTACAAACATTAAAACAATACAACAGCATGATCACGATTAAGAAATACATACATTCATATTTTATCATTGCCTACAAGTTGAGTTTCTATATGTAACCAGAATTTGGTCATAGCCAAAATCAACTGCTTAGACTCCCCGAGCCTACATCATTGCCTTAAAATAATTGTTAGGTAATAGGTTCAGTTCATGCACAAATATAATTCAGAATGAAGTCCCCGTGTTGGGCATTATGTAAGTGCTGGATAGTTCATTACAAAATATCTGCAATTTCAATTATTTTACTCAATACCAAGCCAATGACAATGAACTTCTAGTGTCTCTGCCAGGTTTAATCTAATACACATGTATGCTCTTCTTAACCTAACACAAGGAAACAATAATACATACCATTGGGGAGAACGGTATCTATATGCCATTATTACTGGATTTTTAAACGCTTTAAGCTTAGTTACATAGTCATAGTTAATTGCCAGTCCCACTCTTTTGCTTTCTTAGTGAGCTGGACAGACAGGGTCACATAATCCAAATGTCTATCCAACTATGATTAATATTTACAAATTAATTTACCACTTGACAATTCCCTGCTTCAATTACAGTGCCGATACGCCTTAATACGTGGCACTCAACCTTCGTTCATGCCTTAATATATAATGCATCTTGTTTTATTGCCAGAAGAGTCGATAACAATGCGATCCCCAGCTCTCAGCAGATAGCTTGAATCGAGGTACACTTAGGAAAGGCAAAGGCCTCCAAATGTTTCCCACCAGTTTGTTCAGCCATAGAGTGTAATTAACCAAGCTAGCATCAAGCCAATATAATATTGTAGGTATAACACTTTGCTTGTAGGCTAGTATAAGAGCGTTAAAGCTATGACCTGCACATGAGTATACAAATACTTTTATAGCTGCCATCAAATTAACAGATTTGGTGTTTTTTATCCCCCCCAACGCACACTCTTCTTACCCTTATTTGTTATGGTAACACCCAGGTAGACATAAGAGGACACAATTTCTACCTTCTCAATACCGCTTTTCCAGTCATAGTTAGTATTTGTAGTTTTACCAAAGTACATGATCTTTGTTTTCCCTGGATGTATCTTTACATTTTTCTGTATTGCATAATCATTTAACATGGACAACTACGCGCAAGAACTAAGGGAGTATGAAAATAAATGATGACCTCACTGGCATAAGCCATCCATGCTGTATGCCGATGCCCTAATTTAGGCTTAAAGTTGTTAGTTGCGGACAGTGTCACAGGAGGGTCCATGTGATATGAATTAAAATGCCAGCGGGCCAGCACACAGCCTTGTTTTAACCCTAAATTAGTAGGGATCTCCTTAGTGAGTGACACCCTGCCATCCAGTCTTTCCGTAACAAGGGTATCACTATACAATTATCATATTATCATATTTAATTACCCAATGGGAATATTGCAAGCAATGAGTTTTTTTTTCCACAGGGCAGGATGCTGAATGTAGTCAAAAGCTGCATTACAATCTACATAAATGACATATAAAGGAGGGGTGCCCTTAAGCAAGGCCTTGTTCTTTAAGATGTTCAGTATCATCGCTGACCCCTTCCTAAAGCCAGTTTGATATTGGTTTAACAGTCCTTCCAATTAAACCCATTCTTGCCAGTTATTTTAAAATTATTGTTGCAAATATTTTGCTGAGCACATCCTGTAACGCTAATAAAAAGTAGTTTAAAGGGTTAGATTGATAACAGCCTATGTAACCACCCACCATTCCGAAGGTTATGGGTCACTTCAGTAAGTCTATCTATCATATTATCCGGACTCTCTCCTATGACATGCCCCCAACTCAAGTAATCAACCTTATTCATGTGTTCACATACATTTTCAATATTCATCTGTGTCCAGCATATTATGTTGCCACCTGCATTAATTAAAGTGTTCCCAATTCTTTTTACCATATTCAAATGCAGGATCATAATCCAGCATTAAAGTTAATTGCTTTGGTCACTACTTTAATAAAATGATTGAATATCACAAATAGATCATTTAAGGTGGAACCTTCATTATCCATCTGCCACGTGTAGCAGCCACGGATATTCCCTGGCATCTGGCCATTAAATTACATCCATGGGTAATGCCATCCTTTCCCCACCCCCGGACATTTTCCCCTTGTTGTTTCATTTACAATAGGGCAGGAATTCAGAAGATATTTTTGACCGCATATATTTCCTAACACAGTGTGCATTTAAATCATCATGTAATATGATAAATTCATTTAATTCCAGAGACCATCTTGAGGTCAGGGCCTCATGAATAGCGCTCATAATACTCTGTGTCACGGAACTACCAGGGGTCGTAGATGTTAATCAGTATCAATGTTATTAGGCTATACTTTCTTTTGTACTTTCCTTCCGCATTAAAACATATTGGCAACCACATACCAAGTTAATCTTTTTAATTGGGATGGTATTTTTTGCTTCCATAATTTGTATTTGTGTTGAATTACTATAGCGCTTAACACCTAAGCACTGTACAGAGTAACCAACAGTACAAACAGATAATCAGAAAACCAACAAATTAAGAGGTTAAGAGATAGGTTTTTAACCAAGACTTAAAAAGAGGAAAAGAAGAACTAGAATGAAGAAAAAGAGGGAGAGAATTCCAAGTCTTAGGAGCAAGAGGAGCAAATGAACGGAAATGTGATGGGGCCTATGGAGCATAAGGAACAGTCAACAGAATAAGAGATTCAGAATGAAGTGAATGAGCTGGAGAATAAAAAGAAACTAAAGGAGAAAGATAAGATGGAGCAAGACCACAGAGATACTTAAAGACAATAAAAAAGATGAACAGAGGATAGCAGAGGGGCAACACACTGGTCTTGGAACCAAGACCATGCAGAGCAAGAGAGGCTCGAATCCCGGATCCGCGCTTACAAACCGAAATTGGGTATGGAATTAGGAACGTTATAAAAAAACGATTAAATAAATACAAATAAAGAAAATGAAAAAATCTGCAATTTTCAAAAGAAAAACAATGCAAAGAGTGCAGAGCAGAGGAAATTGAATCACGAGGAGCAAGAGTACAACAAACTTCAATAGAAGAGTGATAAATAGAACTTAGAGGACGAAGATGAGATGTTGGAAGACCAAAAAGAAGAGAAGATTAATAGAACAGATGAGAAAAGAAAAGGTAAGAAAATGACAGGATTTTTGAAAGAAGAGTTGGTAGGGACAAGAGTGGGAAATAAGGAGATATGAGTAGAGGCAGATAGTGAAGAATCAAAAATAACACAAAGATTACGTGCTGATGGAGAAATAGTGAGAGAAAAGGGGGGAGAAAAGGAGGAGCAAGAGGAGAGGTAATAGTAGAGGCAGGGAAAACAGAAACTCGATTTTCGAGGGGTTAAGGTGAGGATAGCGAGAAGACATCCAAGAATGGATGGCTAAAAAAACAAGAAGATGTAGAAGAGTGAATAGTGTCAGTAAAAGATGAAAAAGGAAGAAAGATATGTGAGTTGTCTGCATAGAGGTGATAAGAAAAACCAAAAGAAGAGATGATAGAGCCAAGAGGAGAAGTATACAGAGAGAAAAGAAAAGGACCAAGAACTGAGCCTTGAGAAATGTAAAAAAGAGGAAAGGTAGAAGAAGAGTGACCAGAACGGGAGAACAGAGAAAGTGCGCCTTGAGAGGTAAAAGTAAAACCAATTAAGAACTGAATCACGAAAACCCAGGTCAGAGTAGAGAGAAGAATCGTGTGATCAACAGTATGAAAAGCGGTCAAAAGATCAAGAAGAACAAGAAGCGAAGAAAGTTTAGAGTGACAAGAAGAAAGAAGAGAATTAGAAACAGAGAAGAGCAGTTTCCATACAGTGACAGGGTCTAAAACCAGTCTGAAAAGACGGAAGAAGTGCATATTAATGAAAAATGAAACTTAAAAATAGAAAATATGCTCTCGAAGCTTCGAAAGGAAAGGAAGAAGAACTATAGGGCAGAAACTAGAAGGGAGAGAAGAATTGAGAGTGAGTTTTCCAAAATAGGCAGAATAGAAGCATGCTTGAAATGAGAGGGAACTATCGAGGAAAAGAGTGAAGTAGTAAAACGGGCAGTGAGATAAGGCAGAAGTGGCGGAAAACTGGAAGAATTAAAGAATAAGGTAGAGGATCATCTGGGTACGAAGTCTAGGTATTCATGGATTTCATCTTTGAACCTTATACAAAATAACTGGTCCAACGCATGGAAAAAGGCTTAACTGAACTGAGTTTGGTAGTTCAGCCGACCTTGGACTCTCCCTTGTGAACTGATTGGGATAACTATGGTTGAACCCCACCTTTGAAACACCCAGCAGAATTGAAACTGGAATGTAGTTGCAATTTTTTAAAAAAGCACTACCCAGCCACTATTTAGGTGGTGACAGAGTTATGCCTGTTTTTTTGTATCATGTAACATCAATTGGCATGAGTTTGATTAATTTCTTTTGAAATACTGTTTAACTATGTGGGGACTTTTGCTGATCTATGTTTGTCAATTTGATTTTGGCTATATGTAAACACGTGCCGGAGCCGTGCATGTGAATTGTTTGCAAAATGCTTTATTTCAATTATGTTTGTGGTACATAATATGTTGTGTGCACTTTTCTGAATGTTTCCAATGTATGTACGGACAATTTGATACCTGAATTTTATAAATCTCATTTATTTACAATAATAAAACTAAGTTATCTTGTTTTTGAAATGACCTAATTGAGTTTAGTATAGCTGCAACCTTAGATTTCAAGGGAGCGTCACATAGACATACAGAGATGTGTGAATAATGAACACATAGTTAGAAGCTCCTCAATACTCCACTAGGTGTGAAATATACACACCCCCTGGAGGTTGTACGTATCACTCTTGGCTTCTTCTACCATAGAGACAACCCTGAAATAATATGAACAGAGATTGAGCTATGTAGCTCTTTGCCTGCTGGGACAACCTCCTTTTGTGTATATGGTTATTTCTAGATCCCATTCCTTGGCAGAGTAGGGATTTACTCTTCAGTATATAAACGAAGGTGGAGGAGCCCTAGCTAGGGCAGAGAAATATAATTATCCTGAAGATGACGAAATGTGGACAGCACAGAAGAAAAGATCAGAATAATTATGGGATTTAGAAGAGGCAATAGACGAACGAATGGAAGAACAAAGTTGAGACATTTTATTAGATGAAATAATTAGCAGATGCAGAAAGAAGCAAACAAGATGACAGGTCCACAAGAGTAGGGGAAAGTATACAATTCAGATTTTGAAAAAGACGCTGAAGTTGCAAAGCAAGTGAGGCAAAGAGAGAGTGGATATTTTGTTGCTTCACAGAAAGAAGGAGAGAATCATAAGTAGAATGTAGAGAAGATAATGAGGATAGATCAGTAGCTATCCTAGACCTGCACCAATGCCATTCAGCCTGACGGAGAGAGCAGAGGATGGACTGAAGAGAAGGTGACATCCAAGGTTGGGAAGGCCTATGGGATGTTGTAAAATCAACAGAAGGATTAGAAAGATCAAGAGAATCCATGTCAGACAGAATAGAAACAGCAGACTCACAAGAAAGAGAGAAGCCATTTGAAATAGAAGAACGAGTTGAAACAACAGCTGAGGAGAAAGAGAGGGAATCAAAAGCTCAAATATCTCGACCACAAAAGGTAGAAGAAGAGTGAGGCACGGAAAAGGGAGAAGGGGTAGAAAAGGAAAAAGAAAGAAGAAGATGATCAGAGGAGTGAATAGAGAGAGCAGTAACTGATGGAAAAATAGGCCCCCTTTTGGACGTCCTAATTTCCTCTTAATGGCTAAGAATCCAATAATCTTAAAACCAATAATACTAATTTCATCAATATACCATTTCTCTTGGATCATGAATATATCATGTTCAAGCAAATGCTTCAGACCCTCCTTATATTTTGAAAAATTTCTATTTGCACTGGTGTTGCAAGATAGCAATTTGAGTGGTCAATGTTTAGCTTGCGGAATCTTGGGAAGGGAGGACCAACCTGTCTCCCATTCACGAACCTCGTTCCTTGACACCCTCGACTCATCACCAGTTTATGACCATCACTTAACTTAACAACTTGCAAATTCTCCATTGTGCTTACCATACCCAGATTATAACGTAGGTTAGGCCTACTATCAAATGCCATTTTTAGGAACTTTGATTCATACCTAAGGATTAATCGCACTAGCGAAATCGAATTACAAAAGACCTTGGTGGTGTGAAGAACTGTCCAACATTTCGTTTTAGTCTATGTCCTTCGTAATTACTACCCTTAATAGTGGTATTAAGGACAGAAGATTCAGAATGTAGGATCGATTAATAGGCTGTACGTCCATCGTTGTGAATAAATCAGTAATACAGAAAAATGCAGTTGATATATCTTTCCTTGTAATATGTTTGTTGGACATATGACCTGTCACTAAAGTATTTATTCTAACTGAACTTCTGGGTCTGCTGATAGCGTGTTGCCTCAATGCCGACCTATCGTTAATTTCTCGAATGTTATCCAAACTACATGTCATTTGTGATATCGGTGGCAATTGTGCCAGAGTATCATCTGATATAATGATATTGGCCTCCTCACTTGTACATCCCGATTTAACAGCGTTATTCTGGATATTCATTTCCTTCGATCCATTTGTGATCCAATCCTCAAGATTACCATCCATTACTTGGCTCGTCTTCTTTGCATGCTTTGCTTTAGATTTCGTTTTCCCCGCTAACTCCATCAGGGCATTTTGACTTTCATCTGCCTCCATGATGATATGTGTCGGAGAGCCTTCTAAGCGCAGTTACTACCTGTAACTTGCTTTAACTGGTAAATCCTTGTTCAATTTGACTTCTTAAATTATATGCTTGTTTTTTTATACAGTTTTTGATGATTCCCAAGGAGGTAGATTACTTGTATTAAATAAATTGACAAATGTCTGCTAGGATGTCAAAAGAATCAATCGTCCCTGATGCGACCATTCGCCACCACAGCCTTATCAGGTGATGGATGTTGGCAATTGGCGTGTTGATTTTATTGCCTATACTTTCCCAGTTTGTTGTGGAGTTTTCAACAATAAACGGGCATGTGTGTATATTCCAACACCATATTTTGCTGATCCTGTGTATCCTCTTGAATACGGCTGCACAGGTTTAGTAAGAGTTTTAGCATATGACTTATAGTTTGCAGCGTGCGATTAGCAAATTGTGTCCCCTTCTGAGTAGGTGACACAATCTGACAAAGAGGGTCAACTAAATAATCTGTGGTGGGCATAATGGGCAAAGCTATTAATCTAGTGTTAATAATGTGTTTCTCCATTTCTCTGCACCTCTACTATCTCCGCAGCAACAACATTGTTAAAAACAGAATTTGATAATGGCAATGTCTCCAAGTTCTTTCCATTGATGTTGAACTGCAAACTATAACAGAGTTCCAGCAACACATTGTTATCTATGCCATTAGCGTCTGACAAGGCTGTTTGTACTAAATTTCACCTCGAAGACCAGCCTGGTTTACTTCTTTTCCCAATTTCGGTCCATAATACGCTGTTTTATTTTCAGAAACTGTTGGTGCATCCATTACCTGCCTCCTCCCTGCCCCCCCCATCTAGGAGCCTGTGTTATCTGGTATCTGCTCGTTCATTTTAGTCTTTTCCATTGCTAGTGTACCTCAATATTAGTTTTTGAGCTTGAAAGAATGTAAACAGGTTTGTCAGAAGACATATTCGACTCCGAACAATACATGGAAACATTTCCTTGAAAGTATCTACCACTCCCCAGAGGCAGACAGAGAAGAGTTAAGAGTAAATAAAGAGTGTCCCACAACTGGGGGTGTCCAAAGAAGGCATCATCATGCAGAGTACACAGATCATCATTCAAAAGAAACTGCACCAGAGAGTCATGTCTGGGCATGGAGGCCACTGAGGAATGGCAGTCACTAAACGCCTGATAAGCGACCCAACATGGCTCCTATGCATGTATGAGTTAGCTGAGAAAGGAATAGGATCATGCTATGCCTCAATATACGGCTACCACTTGATTTGATCCAGCTGAGCAGAACCTCATAGCCATCATGGTCTCTCTAAATTATATTTAACGAAGAGCACTGCCAATCCAGGTAAATATAAATAAAAAAAAAAATCTCCAGATCAAAAAAGGACAGCAATAATGAAAAAATGAGTGAATGGAGGCTGGGGTGAATGAAAGAAATATTGTCCCTATCTTTGCTCTTTCACCCTGGTGGGAGTGGTGGTTTGTTCTGTTCCACTGCACTCGTGTCGGATGGGGCACTTCTAGGCTGAAAAGATGGAGATAAAACTTAGAAGAATAGTGCAGGGAAAAGGGGAACTTTGTCCCAAACATTCCTCGATGGTGGACTGCTCATGGTGAGCCAGCAGACCAGTCAAGGCATCATGTGCCTTGGTGTGCTACAGGTTGGCCTCGAGCATCTGGACGCATCAAGGAGAGGTTGTAGATGCCGACAATGTGCAGAAATGCAACAGTGCTGAGGAAAGCATGGACCAAGGCACCCTTGTTTTTTAAATTTGTTTTTAATTAGTAGCATACAGTTAAATTCATAACTTTTAATACATTTCACATCATCATTTCAACACCATCATTTTATCACTCTCATAAGAACAAAGTAAAAGAGCATCGTTATTCTTCTAAAATCACTATTATTTCAAAAATCTTTTCCCACATTTTTGTAAAAAAGATGATACATAAGTTGCTTGTTTCAAGCATAACATTTTCTCCGAGAGCGTGAGCTGTAATGGATGTATCGTACCCTGCCACTCTGATCGCCTTTACTCGTAATTCTGCCGTGGCATTGCCGTGGCATTGCACTCAAAGAGAAGATGTCGAACTGATTCCAGTTCAAACTTGCCACAGATTTCTTCATCGGATCTTGTGCCATCCCCCAGTGAGTTCAGAACATTTGACCGCATTGAATTGTAAGTGCGTGTAGTCCCATACCAAATGATTACAGATGAAATTCTGGATATAAGGAGGAATCAGCTGTCTGTCAATTATATATGGGATGAACCATTCAACAGTAGAGTTACTGGACAGATTAACAATTAACTGATCATGAATAACCGCCTTGAGTGAGGCCCTCATGGTTCTGTTATATAGGTCAAGATTCATCCCCAATGGGTCCCCCTGAGATCTCCCAATCCATATGCCAGTTACCCCCCCAATAGTTCCTGAGGTACATGACTACATGAAGGCAACTTTAGTGGAGAGCACCTCAAACAACAACCCCATGAGTGTGTTTCTCTGAGCGTGTGCTAGCTCCCAGTACAGCGTCAAGCTATTTAACAAGATACGCTCCCTAATCGGTAATAGGTCAAACTCCAAATAAAAAATTTCCCATTAAACAAACAAAGGTAGTCTGAGAATATTTTTTTTTTAATTGCAATTTCAAGTTTGGAGACAGACCCCAAGGGCCCATACTTCAGCAGCATACGTAATGAAAGGGAGAATTTTCATGGAATGCAATTTGACCAAGGTTCCCACCGAATAACATCCTCCCTTTAAAGCAAGGGAGCAGATAACTCCCAATGTTTTTGCTGTTTGGACCTTGAGTTTATTAAAATGGCGAACACTTGTGAGTTTTGTGTCAAAGATGATTCCAAGATACATATACTGTGTGACAATCTTGATGGGACTACTTTTAATTTCCGGTCGACTCTTGCTGCTCGTTTATGTTGGAAATCAAACACCATAATCTTGGTTTTAGAAGTGTTCACTTTGAGTGAGTTAACTGCAGAGTCGATGTTAAGATTATCCAATACTATTTGAAGCCCTTGTGGAGTTAAGTCAAGGAGGAAAATGTCATCGGTGTAACCCATCCATTGTACCTTTTCCTCACCAATTATGGGGAGTATACAATTCGGATCTGCCAAGGCCTTCCCCATGTCAGATAGGTTTAAGTTGAATAACATGGGGGCTAGAATACAGCTTTGCTTGAGTCCCATGCCGGTGTTGTATCTAGCTCGAAGTTCACCCATTTCCCTCCAAACGTACTTTAACCCGTGTCTGGTCATGCAACAGCATTATCATTGTTAGTAAGCCAATTGGAATCCCCCAACTGATCAACTTCCCCCACAGTCTTGCTCGATGAACCGTATCAAAAGCGGCACTGTAGTCTACGTATGCCACGTAGACAGGTCTTTTTTTACGAGTCCGCCATTGTTGCTGGTTGTAAGAGCTAAAGCATTGACTGTGGTAATGCAGCCTTTCTACAGCTGGTTTGCTTCCAGGGCATGATATTTTCAGCCTCAACCCAGCTGATCAATTCCTCAAGAAGAACCCTGGCAAACACCTTTGCTGGAACATCAAGCATCGCCAAAAGGCGATAACTGCAAGGGTCTGCTTTGGATGCTTTCTTTAAAACGGGAACATGAATGCTGTGATGCCAGGATTGGGGTAGAGTTTGGGTTACAGCAATACAGGAAAAAAGGTGGTGGAGGACATCTGCCCATAATGAAACATCTTTTTTTATCAACAGATTGCAAAGACCGTTCGGGGCAGGGGCACGGGATGACTTGCTGATACTAATCAAACTGGAAACTTCTTCCCTGTTTGAAATTGCAGACTCCAGGCAGATGATAAATTGTATTTTGTCTCGAAGTACGACCATCAAAGGTAACAGAAATAAATGCTACCCACTCAGGCACAGATACTCCATTGATATCCCAGCGGATCACATTTTTTCTGTTTATTATCTGCCAAAGTTTTTGGGAGTCATTTGTTAATGTAGTCGAAACCAACTCTCTCCACAGTTGACATTCTCTCAGATAACGATGTTGTCGGAGCCACTTGTTATATTTGTCCTTAATTAGCCTCCTACCAATTGCATGTTGTGCCTGATCATGAACAGAATGGCCCAAGCAACATAACTCTTTTTGGATAATTCTCTTTTTGTCCCTAATCGTTTTATCATAGCCATGTTTGTGTATTTTATCCGGTCCAGTGGCCCGCCTGTTATTTCCCATAGTTTTGGGGAAAATAATATTGTTAATGAGTGCAACACATTCTTCATATTTCATCATTTCATCATAGTTAAATGGCCCAAAAGCCTGTTAGGGTTAGGTTGCATGATGTACTGAGTAGGTAGTAAATCTTTGAATACCTGATGAGCCGTGGCCGATGCAACCTCTATTTATGTTGATGTCCAAACAACTCGAGTCGATGCAGGATTGATAGTGACTATCCGCATTGTGTGATCTCCAAAGGCAGGCCTTTCAATATCAACGCTCAGAATGATGGGTAAATGATCACTCTCTGTGCAATGGTGTATGCACATATCGGTTATCAAAGAAGGTTCATTGACTACAAACACATAGTCTATAATTAAGGCTTCTGGTTTTATGGTATTTATATTTCTGCCATTTCTGTCTGTATTTATCCATATTTATTTTTAGGCCTAGCAGAAAGGAAAGTAGTGAGCAAGGATAGGGATAGACTTCATCTCCTTTTGAGTACCCTTGACAGGTGTAATATTAGTAACCACAGAGGGCGAGCCCCTTACCTGTAGAGAGAGCCAATTAGCGAATATAGGGACATTTAGTTAGACATAGGGACTCAGACCATAGGATTAAGTAATTTGAATAAATTGTTTCTGTCTAAATGGTGTTAAAAAGCAGTCAGGCGAAGACAGGATAAGGAAGACTCTGACTCCGAGTCATTTGTATATACCTCATTGACTACAAACACAGTCTATAATTAGGGCATCTGGTTTTATGGTATTTATTTTTCTGCCATTTCTGTCTGTATTTATCCATAATTATTTTTTGGCCTTTTTTTCTGTATTTATCCACATTTATTTTTTGTCATATAAAAAGATCATTCGCAACCAGTATTTTTCTGCATTTATTCTAATAAAAAAGGTATTTATTCAAGCACACATGCAGCCATTTGGAAATAACTGCCACCTACATTTATTCCATAACAACAAACGGTTGCTCCTGTGACTGCTGCTGCCTTCAGATATATGCGGTCAGCAATTTAAAGAACTTAAATGCAATGTTTATACAACTTTTACACTCTCCATGCTGTCAATCTGCAATGGGATTGGCCTACGGTACATGATTGACACCATAGAGAACCTGACAGAAAGACCGGTTTCTGCATTTTTTTCCATTTTTATAAATAAATACAGACAGAACGCAGATTATTTCTGTCCGTATTTATGTGTAAAAATCGGTAACAACGGAAAACTGGAAGCCTTATCTATAATACTGGAACTTTCGGTGGAAATCCTTGTGTAGTGTGGAGGGCAATCAGAAGGCCGTGCACCATTCATTATAACGAACCCTCTAGAGTAAAGTATGGTCGCCCAACTGATGCCACGTGGGCAAAAGCAATCTAGCCTAGATTCAACAACTTTTCCAGAGGAATCAGTATCATTTGCTTCAACCTCAAAACTTTGATGGCTAGGAATCCTTGAATTAAGATCCCCACACAAAATGATTGGAGAAGCACAGTGATAAAGTCTATGCATCCCTCTAAATCTTTCAGAACAGCAGCATGGTGCACAGCGCAAGGGGGGTGTCATAGATATTAACAAGAATAATGTATTTTCTTTTGCTTCAGTAAGTGTCGGCCTGCCCACAAGAATGTTAAGAGACTCACAATGGATCTCAGTAGAGACTCACAATGGATCTCAGTAAGTGTTAGATGCTTCCTTACACCCAAAAGCAGGCCACCTTGAGGCCTGCCTATATTCCCTTTTATAGCAAGTTTTTGAATGGTAGCCCACACATCCAGGACTAAAGGCTCCAAGTACCAGGTCTCCTGTGATGCAATTACACTAAAATAATCAATGTGACCTAGGAGGCCATCTTGTTCATATAGATGTTGATGCCCCCTGATGTTCCAACTGAGGGGAAAAAAAGATTTGTTAGGAACCCTGCAATTTCCTCTGGTGGACAATCCCAGCCAACCGTTCCCATTAATTGACCTAAAACCTCCACCCCCAGACTCGGAAAAGCCGAGCAAGTGCCCTCAAGGGCAACTGGTGGTGATGTTAAAAGTTGTGATGGAACATGGTGCTCTTCCCGAGCTTTGTTGACTATTTTACGCCAACCAGGGCACCTCCTCGATGGCCGAGACTTGGAGGCTTTTTACAATACAATGCAATACATTCATAACCAGCCCTGAAAAAGAGTTGGGTATGTTCTGTGACATGATCAATCATCACATCAGAAAAGAAGTAAACCAAAGATGTAACAAATGTTTCTTCCTCCCATTGGTATACGATGTTGATGTCATTACTCCCAATGGGGCGTATCGGTATAACGGACTGAAACAATTCCATTACCTGTGCACGGATCAAATAGTCATGTCTGTCTTTACAAAAGAGTCTTCTAACTAGCAAAGCCTTCTATGTTTTTTCACTGCTACGATCAAAAGCTGGCATAAGGGGCATGGCCAAAACTGAACAGACATTGTTTTGAACCTCTGCTGTCGTAACGGATTTACCCGTAGGCTCAGAATTAGGAGCCCTGGAAGAAGGGGCGATAATCGGAACAGCAGGGATGTTGAACAATTGTCTCAGATTATACACGGGTACCTGTTCTCGTTGAGTCTTGCTGATCTTTGCCCCAGCCTTTTCATTATTTTGGCGTGCACCTCACCTCTTTTTACTTACATTGGACGGGGCAGTCGTGGACAGGTCTTGATTGACAGACTTGGTCACCTCGGTGCTCACATCACCAGGATCACTCGGGGGGATACTTGTGCTCTCAATAGAGAATGATGTTTGCACAGCACAGTTGTTCCGAAGTGCAGGCCCAACCCCTTCCCATGCTCCATTCTTGATACCAGCTTTACTTATTACTTTTAGTGCTCCTTTCAAAGTGGCATCTTTAGTTCTTTCTTCCTGTGTACTTTTGGAAATTGCAACCATGCTTGTTACGTCCTGTGCTCCCTTCGGACTTATGTCTTTGCATGTCTCTTCTTGTGCTCTTTTTTAAGTGATATTTTTACTTGCTACCGCATGTTGGTCAATGTTTATCCCATCATCTGAGGGCCTTCCTCCGTTAAAAACAGAAAAGACAATCCCATAGCCGAAACCAGTATTAGTGACTGTGTTGAAGACCACTCTATGTCTTTTTTTAATATGGTGTTTATCGGCATACCTCTTTGCCTGAAAAATGAGCTTCCTTTTTTTCCGTGCGAGCCAAGCAGCTGAGTCACCAACGGATGCAGGCTCCTCGTTGGATATCGGTGGAGCTGCAGGTGTTTCTTGAGATTGATTGAAATAATGCAGATGGCTTGCACGGGGGCTCGTTCTTTAACATCAACAGCTCCATTTTAGCCCCCATTTTCGCCAAGTGACTAGAGTGTCCTCCTAGGATGGTCTCCAATTGTTTTAGAAGTGTTGGCATATTTGCGGATCGCAGAGTCTTGTCGCGCTAAATGATTCAAGATGTCATCAGATCGAGTAAGGAGTGTGATAAATACGTTTTCTAGAAATCCAAACGTGGAAGCAGAATGGCAACTAGTTGCACTGTGGTCACTGGTCCTCGAAGAGTTAAATAGATTCAGTGTATTTGAAAGCATTCCGGTGTATTTGAAAGCATTTCATCAAGCAGGGAGCCAGCGTTGTCTGGAAATGTAGCCATAGGCTCATTAAGGTTGAGGACAAGTTGAGTTTGCCTAGTAAGGTTGATGGGTGCGCTTCCTTGGATACATCCACCAAGTTATTAATAGGAACATCCGAGCCAGTGGCAGCAGAGGGAAAGAGTTCTTTTCCATGTCTGTTTGCCAGAGTATTACTGGTAATGTGAACATTGGAAGCTCGTGGATCGACCTTAATACCAATGATTGCATAATTCGCTCCCTGACCAACCTCAACATTGTTCAGTGGCCCCAAAGAAGTCTCTCGCCTTCGAATCCCTCGTACTTAGAATTGTTTTCACTAGATGGAATAGGTAAACCAGTGCCCCCATCTAGAGCAGTTGAGACAGACCTGTGAGTTTTGTTCCCAGACAGGGGACAGAAACCGACAGCTCGCCACCATCTGACTGCTAAATTCAGACGAAAGGGGGTTGATAGCATTATCATTACTTGCAGGGGAGGCAGTCATGACTTTGCAGGCTGAGTAGAAATCAGTTATTTTAATCATAGACTTAGAAAGGGGTACTACCCTCGCCGAACAGGAAGGTCTTCCGCGGGCAAGATTTGGGTACACGTTTGAGGGATAAGTCTGCATTTTAAGTATCCCCGACAGTAGTAATGCACTGGTTCCCTGTGGTCCGCCTGCCCTGCTGAGGGTTAGACAGGTCAGACACTCATTTTCCAAGATATTTTACATTGGTGCCCGGGTTGCAGTTTTCAGAAATATTGCTTTGTTTAGACAGCATACAAGTAGAAAGTGGTGGCCGGCGGATTGATGAACTTTAATGTGGTCATGGATTAGGCTAATGCAGCAGCAGTGTTACTGTGAGTACCCATGGGCTTACGAGTTATTCCCGCCCACCATGTCTGCACGCTTCTCAGCTCGCGGTGCGAACTGCCTTCTTGCTTTCCGCTTCGTTATTTTGCCAATTGGACCTCCAGTAATGAGAAGTAAAATATCCTTACCTCAATAGGATGGTTGTTGTAATAGTTTTTTTTGCGACAGACCTTCAGACTTCGGACTCCGAACACAGAACACAAAACACTCTACTCACTCTGCATGCTCTGCATGGAGTGAGTATTAAGAGTGTTCACCACAGCAGGCAGAACAGAAACCACTCGTCCAGGTAGTCGGCACCGAAGAAAGACTCAGGCAAGCAATCAAGCAATACAATTCTCCAAACACAAAACACACTGCTCACTCTGCGCGCTCCGCCTGGAGTGAGGCTTAAAAGTGTTCACGACAGCAGGCAGAACAGAAGCCTCTCCTCCAGGTAGTAGGCACTGAAGAAAGACCTGATAAGTGACCCAACATGGCTCCCATTCATGTATGAGTTAGCAGAGAAAGTAATAAGATCATGCCATGTGTCAATATACGGCCACCACTTCAATTGATCAGGATGAGCAGAACCACAAAGCCATCATGGTGCACCTAAATCATACTTAACGAAGAGCACTGCCAATCCAGGGAAGTATACATGGAAAAAAAGGACAGGCATATTGAAAAAAGGAGCAAATGGAGGCTGGGTGAATGTAAGAAATATTGTCCCTTCCTTTGCTCTTTCACCCTGGTGGGAGTGGTGGTTTGTTCTGTTCCACTGCACCCGGGTCGGATGGCGCTCTTCTAGGCTGAAAAGAGGGAGATACAACTGATGAGAATAGTGGAGGGAGAAGGGGAACTTTGTCCCAAACATTCCTCCATGGCCACACTGCTCATGGTGAGCCAGCAGACTATTCAAGGCATCATGTGCCTTGGTGTGCTACAGGCTGGCCTCAAGCATCTGGACACTTCAAGGAGAGGTTGTAGAAGCCAACACAGACCTCACATTTGTTTACCAGCACAGTTACTATGGCCTGGACTGAGGATGTGTAAGCTCCTACTCTAACAGCAATAGCCCTTTGCAGGGCTCTGAAGCCTGACACTGCTTCCTTTAAAATATCCTCCCTCAGGATGGTAGCGGCATGCAACTCCAGCTGCATGAGCACCAGGGACTGGTACATCTGCACCAGGGCCTGCCGCATAGACACAAGGTAGCCGCCAAATCACACTTCCATGACTGACAGTCTATCTATGATGGTTGTTATCAATATGCAAGCCATACAAGCAGATTGGATGAGTAGAACATTTGTTAGGAGGACTGGGACTTCACAAGCCCTTTGAAATACAGGTCACCGCTGTACTGGAGCTTCCCTGGAAGAGGGTTTTCTTCACCTGCATTCCCACTTCCTCGACCACCCACACCATCAGCTTCTGCTACCCATGGTGACAACGGCACGGTTTGTCATGGTAGTGGGGCCACCATATGCCTGTAATGTTGAGTGAAGCTGGCAGAAGGAGCAGATGCCTTCCCCTGGTATAAGGGCCATTATGGCTTCCCCCTTATTGGTCTTGTCCTTAGCCATGGATTTCAATGGACCTACTAGAATGGAAAACTCCATCCTAGTTTGAGAGATGAATATTCACGTTTCCCAGTGATAAGGGTTGCTACCCCAATGGTATACTAACCTGTAGCAGCAGGTCCTGCAAATATTCAGCAAATGTTGAGTGCCAGGGGTCTGAAAACCAACAATGGGATACCATTCCCGAGTTATGCCTTTGAGAAACTGGCAGCTACTTAGATTCCGACACAAACATTGACTGTCATTGCCACAAGCTAATGGAATGGCTGAGTGGTTCATGGCAACCATAAAGAAATCTTTACAGTAGGAAGACATTGAAGAACTGTCACACATCAGGCCCTTTGCAGAGTGTGAAGACAATGTGAATCACCCCACAACAAAATCTAGGGAAGAAGATCCTTACAGAACTAATGATGGGGTGATGATTAAGACAAGAGTACCAAGCATATTT
The DNA here is from genome assembly GCF_040938575.1 of Ambystoma mexicanum. Taxonomy (NCBI): domain Eukaryota; kingdom Metazoa; phylum Chordata; class Amphibia; order Caudata; family Ambystomatidae; genus Ambystoma; species Ambystoma mexicanum. Next base: position 935,451,520 of record NC_090933.1, read on the forward strand.
ACAGAAGCAGAGAAGGAAGATGCAGCCATCCACAATACAAAAACGGAGCAAACCAATACACAGGCAAGAGGAGACTGGCGGCAGAGACTCACACCCGTTTAGGCAACGTTGTCGTTGTTAACCGAGGACAATGCAGAAAGACTGATTGCAAATTACACAAGCCAAACTGTCTGTAAGCCAGAGAAGACACAATAACTATGACAGTCACAGTGTCACGAGAAATGTGAGCTACTTCAAGACAGTTCAGCAAATGGAAGAGTAAAATCAGATGGTACGGGGAAGATATTAATGCATGAACAGACCTGCACAGACATAGAGGTACATCTAGTAGTATTATTTTGCATTAGTATGGCCTTGTGGGCATGAGTGCCCTCAGGGACTGGAGTCCAATGAATGGGAAAATTGTCAGAAAGAATCGAATGCTTGTGCGCATTAGGCCAAGATAGGGAGTTGGTGGGCTGGCCGTGCCCCAGTCACCTGCCCATGGTGGTCAGGCATGTGGATGGGTTTTTGTCGTAGGTCGTAGCTGCATTCTAATAGAAGAGGAACTGCAAGACACAGAACTGGCTGTCAAGGAGGCCCTTCCAGAAGAGAAGTAAGGTGACCGCGATGCCATTCAAATTAAACATGAAAGGGGGAAGGGTGTTGTTGTGTCCCCTCCATGTACTAGCAGAAGAGAGGAGATTTGTCCCTGCAGTGGACCCATAGAAAGCACATGGGACATTAAGTACATATAGGTGAACACGTTTGGGGTACACCTTTACTGTCTCTTAGATGTAGCGTGAGAAGTAACATCTGTTTTATGGTGAAATGAAATGCAATTACATATTAAGTTATTCTGTTTTCTGTTTGGTCTCCACGTGTTTCCTGCAGCCAGTGTCAACAGGATATATATCTATAGAGGCGCCAACCATCATCTCCAGACATCTATAGCATGAATTGGGCCAGTTAAATAAGCTTAAACAAAAGCAGGACTGGCCACCACCTTACTGTACACATTTCAGAATGGATATTAAAAGACTTCTCTCCTTTACCCGAATTACTCGTGTAAGCCAAAATATTGAAAAGGAAGTTGACAAGTAAGGTGCAGTGCTAAAGTGAAGCAGGTGGCTTCCTCCATGATCACCAGTAGGGCTTAAGAGATACTGGAGGCATTGAGTGAACCCTGGAAGGTGCTAGGAAGTAATCAGTGAGTGTGCCAGATAAGGACCACAATTACTTTCAGACCTATATGACAAACAGAAGAGGATGCACTCTCCTACTGTTTACAAGAGCACATAGCTATTCAGTCACAGCATCACATGGATAGCTCATTTGGTGTTTCAAGTCTCCTCCCACTCAAGGATGTTCAATGTGTATATGCAACCCCTAGCAGCAACCCTAATGGGACACCACAGGATGCCCTTTTAGACAATTGAGGGTGTCACACAAAGAATGCATCACAAGGCAAGAGTTCAGTCTCATTCCAGACATCTAGTCCCTCCCATCCCAGATTCAGGAAGAGGGAGTCATGTATTGCATTTTTTGTCACCGGGTAAACTCCAAAACCAGTAAACAAAGTACAGGTCATAATCAGTGCTTCATTATCATTCTTCCATCCCCCAGCTAAGTGTTGTTGATTATTTTAACATTATTTGCATTTGGCTTAAAAAAATATGTCTTGAATCAGGGTAGGAGATGGGTCTGAACAAGACAAGTTGTATTTCTGAAAGGTTTGTCTTGCTGAAGACTGAGGAAAAACCCACAGAGCTAGCTAGCCCACCGTCTTCCCAACCTGCTCCTGAGCTGGGGCTCATTCTGTCACCCATAACAAGTGCTCCAGGAGACTGCATAAGCAACACTGGGTGATTAATTCACCAGCTCTCTGCAGAAAACAGCATAAGCCTTGCACCCTGGTTCCTAGTTATATGCAGGTATTCGTGATAATGAACTTAGTAGACTCCTTTGCTTAGCATTTGTAGAACTTTGAAGATATGTAGTATTATTATATAGGTAACCAGTATATTGTGCTTAGAGAATCTCATTATCCTAGTTTCCATGTTAGTATTTTGATCCTGCCTAGAAGATTTCCTAGGACAGCAAGTCTATTGCACTTGGTAGACTTGAGGGTAGCTTGTGCATAGTGCCTTCGAAAGTCTACGAAGGTAGCTGGTGTGTCTTCTCCACAGAGGACTTTTCTTTTATGCAAATCACCACGGTTCAAGTCTATACGGAGACATGGTGCTACTATCCTGAGATCGGGCTCTACCCGCAGCCCCACCCACATCATTTGAACCTTGTAAAGGGGAGGAGAGATCAAAGAGACATGTGTTCCATTTACTGCACTGTCTTGAAGCATTAACAATTTGCCCAAAATCGTGAAGCAGTTTCTTTGCCTCAATACTTGCAACAATGCTGGATCACAGTGGATCAATAAGCTACCCTCAAACCATAACACTCAAAACACATAATCAATTGCCCCAATCGACATCATTAAGACAGTTGCCTAACTTGAAACCTACATCAGAAAGCAGGATCTTCCTAGCACTGTGGATCTTGTGGTATCGGGTGACTTGATATAGGCAGATCAACTGGATCACTTTAAATTCCAAAAGCACTGAAGACCATACTTTTACATTGAGCCTTCATAGAGGAATATTCAAGTGTTTTAATCATGCCCCAAAGATCTCATTGAAGCTTAAGATGCTATGGGTCTGGGAGTTTAACTCATTGGTGAGCACACTAAGGAAAGCTGTACAATCGCCCAGCTCTGAAATGTCTATATACAACTGATTGCAGTGATTGTGTTTATCTGTGAAAGTACCAAGGCTCGTAATTTGGTCTAATATCTCCTGCCCTGCTCTTCCTCCCTTCCATTTGGCATCTTGAAACCCCAAAGTAGCATGTGGGGGCCTTATAAACAGTACTTAATTTGTAAGAAAATAAGTGCCAGGGCCCAAATATTTTCTAGCACGCTTGTGACACTGCGGGTGGGCAGTACAACACCAGTGCTGCCACCACCCACAGCTACTCCTCACAGTGTCGACACATTTGGAGTTAAAGTGCAGCTCACACCTGCTCCTTGGGGTTGATGGATGCTCTGGCTCTCATCACTTCATAATCACTATGAGTCTGAGACAATAAGTGCCGGGGCTCAGAAATAAGTGCCATGTCTCAGCCCTGGCAAACACCCCCACAAATTAAGCACTGCTTATAAATCACCACGTAATACACAATTCAACAGTTGTGTTTTGATCCAACTGCTCTCTACTATGAGTATGTTGGGTGACCCATAAGGGTCAGGGTGAAGCACCTTAACACTGCACCCCTCTTAGAAATCAGTTGTAATGTTGTCTTATGAGCAGCGGCAAATGCTTCTGTGTGCAGTAGTGAGCTTTGCTAAAACTAACAAATCTTATTAATTACAAAAGAAGGTTCAACAAATTGGTGATTTACGCTCAATTAGAGACTATTGGCTGACATGTGTTTTGTACTTTCATAGAGATTTTTCAAGGCAACCCATTTAGACCGCATGTACAATGTAACAAGATAAAGTGCCAGAGGAATTGTTAGAAGTGTGGAGGGTAAAGGGCAGGAAGGGAACTCGGTAAAGCAAGGGGGAAAAGACAGTGGAGGAAGGGGAAGGAGCATATGGACCTCACAGATTTGTAAGCTGAAGCCCATCAATTTCTGACTTTGAAGTGAGGCACTGTGTTGAGAAAAATAAAAAGGAGTTACAGTAACATAGGGTGGTACTTGACTCTAAATGGGTGAGTGAAAGGGCTAATCTACTGAGTGACTTTATTGAACATTTGCAGCATACTAGTACCTTAAGGGTAATCACTGCCATTTTTGATATACAATATACAGTTTGGTTGCGCTCTCTCTATAGTCATCGGTTACATTTATTGAACTGAAAATTGGTGCTTCTGATTTGAAATACAGTGTAGATATCACCTCTCGACATCCATTGGTCGTGTTGCTACACTTGACATGGGCGGTGAACCACACTTATTGCCCTATTATTTTCAAAAACAAGCACAGGTGTCACACACAATGTTATTTTTTAAAACAGCTGCAAGTGTCACGATAATTATATGTCCATACACATGCCTATTATATTGAATGAGAGCAAAAATAGTGCAGGGCTAGGATAATATTGATATGGAAGCACAGAGAAATCTGGGGAGACTGAGAAGGGTTGAGGAAAAAAAGATAAGCACTTATGCAGTCTGTTAAAGAAAAATGAAAGAGCTCTCGAAGAAGAAGAGGTTAATAACAAGGGGCGGGGGGTTGGGGGGGGCTAATAGGCAGGCAGCGGAAAGATCCAGTCCAGGACAAAAACAGGCAGGGAGTTCCAAAGCATAGTCTGGGAAGACCCAAGAAGTGAACTCAGAAAACAGCGAGAACCAAAGATAGTAGGATGGCAGAAGAGTAGCCACGTTGATGCTAAACAGAAGGACAAAGTACCAAGACGGGTAAAGAAGAGGCAGGTCCAAGATGTAGGCACAGGGTCCGACAAAACGACCCCACAAAGGTTGTAGGAGACAGGAACGCCATAAAGGAAACACTCACTTAGGAACGTTAAACTGTTCCTGCTTCTGGGCTCTCATAGAAAAAGGAATGTATGGAGTGGATCCAAAAGGAGTGTAGTGGCAATCAAAGGAGGCACATCAGTGGCTATGGCATCATGACAAATGTAGTCTGTGAGATGTCGAGCCTGTTCTCTTCTGTGTATATCAAGCACAATGCAGTAGGTGAGGGACCCAGTGCCAACATGCAAATATCAAGAGCTCACCTTCAGACCTAAGCATAGCACATTTCTCAAGTGTGCTCCTGGTTATGTGATGGGAAAAGGAAGAGTGTCAGTGCCCACCTACGGTACCTAACCTTGCGGTTGTTCTAGCTAATGTAAGGTTGGCGCTCTTCAGCCCTTCTCTGTATACGCTGGGTCTGCCAGCGCTGGCTGGCCCGCCGAACGTTCTATGGGTCGGGCCTTCTAAACAGTTGAGACAGAGACAAGTCGACTGCTCACATCTCTTTATTCAACATGAATGCCTCTTCCGCTCTGACCCAGTCACTTCCTTTCTCCACTCCCCGCCCCAACTATGTTCCTCCCACACAATGAGACTAACAGGCCTCGCATGCCAACATGACACCTCCCCCTTTCTTGAACACGAAGAGGGGTCAGTCCATTTCCTCTATAAGTCTCATGGGCTTTAACTTGACCCTCACTGGTTGTCCAGTTGGGTGGCATTCCGGGTCTGCCCTTGGGATGGGTTGTCGATACAGCTCTCTTTCGTACCATTCTTCCCCTGACACCTCACTGTCTCCCAGGTATGACTCATTCCGAGTCTCTGTCGGTGTCCCCTTCATTGTCGCTTTGTCTGAGAGCGCGCCACAGCTTTCTTGAAGTGAGAGACATTCCGTGTGATAGTCCATCCAGCACCATCACTCACTGTGATCATCGTGCTGTTTCTGTTGGACACAGTGGGGTCCTTCCTCCTTTGTTTTGCTTGTTTCACCAGCACCTGATCCCCTACGTTTAGAGCTGTTTCGCTGGCTCCTCTCCAGATGTCAGCCGCTTGTTTCATGGTTTACTTGGCCATTGCATCTCATTTCCTCATGTCACTGTCCTTGTTGCACGATTCCTTTTCCTCCGGGTTCTGAGGGAGCCATGTTCTGACTCTACACCCAAACATAGAGTCAGCCGGGTATTCGCCTGTGGAGCAGTGTGGCGTGTGCCGGTATTCTCGCAAGAATTGATATAGGACTTGTTCAAATGTCTTGCCCGTGACCGGAGCTGTCTGCAGCATCCTCTTACTGCTGGATATGAAACATTCGGCCATGCCATTGCCCTGAGTCCAGAGAGGTGTTATCTTGTGATGCTTGAATCCCATTTAGTCTGCAACATTTGCAAAGTCATGGCTCGTCAAAGGCGACCCATTGTCAGATTTGATAGTCTTCTAAACAGAGGAGAGACTGGTCGACTGCTCACATCTCTTTATTCAACATGACTGCCTCTTCCGCTCTGACCCCCTCACTTCCCTTTTCCACCCCACGCCCCAACTAAGTCCCTCCCACACAATAGGCTAACAGGCCCTGCATGCCAACATGACAGATAAGTACAATAGAAAAGTCCACAACGGCAGGAGCGTGAACTTCATCAGCCGGTTCCCAGGACCTGATCCTCAAGTCCATACCTTCTCAGTTGACTATGTAATGTACCATACAACTGAATATACGGGAGTCGAAAATTGCATGCACTTCTTACTCCTCATGTCCCAAAATACTGAGTAGCAGGGACCACAGGACGCAAGGGAGTGGGCAAACACCACTCTCGACACCTCGCTCTCCCTAACCAGACAAGTCAATGCAGCAGCCTCAGCAGCAGCCTATACAGCTAAACTCATGAATGCCTGTCGACAGTTCTTGACACCTGAATATTGCATCACACTAGCGAGAGCCCTAATATTGTCCAAACTAGACTATTGTAGTACCCTATTTAGAGGATTTTCTACAAGCAAAATAAAAAAACTCCAAATCATACAGAATAATGCCCTAAGAGCAGCATTAAACATACCAAAAAAAGAAAAGTCTCTGCCGCCAGACGAAATGCTCACTGGCTTCCTGTCCAAGACTGCATCAAAACCCTCTCTATCACACATAAGTGTATTATAAACACAGCCCCGAAATACCTCTCCAACAAATTTACCAAACCCCATTCCAACAGACCCACCCAAGCCATCACCTCCCACCTCCTCACCACGCCTGCATTCAAACAAGCAAAAGCAGGTGGCCGTAGCTTCCCGGTAGTGGCTGCCAAACCCTGGAATGCCCTACCACTCTCACTCAGATCAGACCCCTCGTTCTGGTCCTTCTGCAAAAAACGTAAAACCTGGCTCTTCACACAAGACCTCCATCTCACACTGTCAAGCTCACATTGTTCCCTGTATTTGTGTTACCCCTGTCAATGTGAAATCATACTCTGCCTACCACTTCTGTATTATGTACTCTAACCATCTCATCTATGCACTGTAACCAGCGCCCAGATACCTTCGGGTTTGGCGCTCTCTACAAGTGGAAATACATTTAAAAAATAATAATAATAATCATGTTCCGTCAGAGAATAGAAAAAAGGCTACACTTAAAATTAGGGTTACTGGGAAAATGACTTGGGCACTCCCCTAGAGGATACCTAATGGGAGAAAATATGCTTGTACACCGTAACAGTGTCGTGCAATGTTTGACTGAAACTGTTACAATACAACATATTATAAAGAACATATCTGATGCCAGTAAGGCTGCATAGAATGAACCCATGCAGAGATACAAAGTATCAAAGATGCGGAGTAGAGGAAGCCTCGTTTCTACATATAATATGGCCATGTGCCAACATATGTAGCATGTGCCATCTGTAACATTTTTGGGAGGCAGTGGTAGACAAATTGCACAACATGGGAGCCGCATGTTTAGAGTTAACAATGTTATCATGCTTGTCGGGCCAATTTCCTCAGAGGAACAACCGAAAGCAACTCAATAAAATGGTACATTTAGCCCTGGGTTTGGTGAAGGGGTGTATAGCTTTGCTTGGTTTAATGGAGATGGCCCCAAAAGTAACGGATCAGGTTAAAGACCTGCCAAAATGGGCCGGCGCAGAACTGGCGGTCCTGGCTAGATTGGAAATAACATGCAAGAATGTGAATATGTCAAACAGGACGAAATGCGCGATTCTACTGGAGGGCTTGCTATATCCCTCAGATGTAAGACCCCACGAGAACTTCAATAGTTGGTTATTACAGATATTGAGGAGGTGATAAAAAGTACTTAGGCATCTTAATTTAATAACTCCTGGGTCCCTCTGGGAACGAGGATCAAGGAAAGAACGCCCGCCGGGTCCCTCAGCCGACCACATTGGCCTGAGCTGTATCTGACATAATACGCCTGGGTGAGATTCTCTCTGGCGGCCCCTGCAGCTCCCAATTGGTATGGGCGGCATCTGATATACGCAGCACAAGGCAATGATCCGCTGGGGCCCCCTCTGGCTGCTGCTGAGCTTGCAACAGCTTGGAACGACACGAACAATCAAGCAGACCTGGCCAGCCTGCCGGCAACAAGTAAGGACCTCTTTTTTTTAAGAGTCCTGCATCTATATAAAGTGCATTTATTGGGCTGTATATATCGTTTTAAGAACTTTGTTATGTTTTATACAGCTGCTTAGTCAAGGGTGGTGTTTAATACACTTTATGATAAAAATCAGACAATGCTGGTTCCCTGGAGTGGCTTTGTCCCTCGCCATCTATGGCAAAGCTTCAGTGCTTGTAAGTAGTAAGTAAAATTAAAGGAAACACACACACCAGTGACAACCTTACCTTTTTTGTGTCATCTCCTAATTGCATAATCATGTGTTAGTGGGATAACATAATGGTTTATACTGTTTAGGGGATTAAGACCCTTTCATTGCTCTCTGCGTTCCCAATACCCTTCCTTCCTACTCTGAATCACCACCTACTGTAGGTGATCCTCAGACTACAGGGAGAGCGCGGACACATGAGACAAGTAAATGGTGGGGCAAAAGGTTAGTCAAGTTAAAAAAAAGGATAGTAAAGTGTTTCACCTTGACTGCTTCTGCGTGCCAAATACCACCCCTCTACAACTAGGGTAAAGCACTAGGACAAAGAAGAGGGAGCAGGGTGAATTTCTAGGATGAAGGACTAGGATGAAGGCCAACAGCAAATGACAAGGACAAAGGAGAAGGAGAGGGATGAAGAACAAGGATGAAGATGAATAACCAAGACAAATCTCTAGGTTGAAGAGGGGAAACTAGGGCCAGGTTTAGGACAATGATAAATGTTTAGGATGAAGGAGAAGTACTAGGATGAAGGAGAGGTACTACGATGAAAGGCTAGGACACATCCTAGGATGAAGGAGAATGACTAAATTGTAGAAAAAGCACAGATAACACCTAGGACAGAGATGACAGTTTATGGCACGTTTAAGGAAAAAGGAGAAAGACACAGATTAATCATTGGGATGACCACACCTCTACAGGTAGGGTAAAAACAATGAAAAAACGAATTAGCCTAGAATGCCAAATTACTAGTAGAACTAGGAAAAAGGATTAGGACTAACTAACATGGATGACTAAGCCTAGGGTGGCGAAGGCTAGGATGAAGGAGCAGCACACACAAGAAGGACTAGGACTGAGATGGAGGTCTAGGGCAACATACTAGGACAAAGAAGAGGGACTAGGTTGAATTACTAGGATGAAGGACTAGGATGAGGAACTACAGCAATGGACAAGGACACATTGGAGGAGGACAAGGATGGAGACAAGCACTAAGACAAATGACTACAAATGACTATGATGTAGAGAAGGAACTAATACTAAGGTTTAAGACTGGGATGAATGACTAGGTTGAAGGAGAAAAACTAGGACATAGGACTATGATAAAGGATAAGGATAAAGGCGATGGATGAAAGACGGTGCAATGACCGGTTCTGCCCTAATCCATGTCCTTCATTCCCCAGTTGTTCTTCAAGTGACATTGTTAAAGAGATCCAAAGCCCATAAAGATTAGGCCTTGAAGCACTTGAATGACCACTGTCGCACCAAACTCAGACAATACACTGATGCACCAGGTCGCTGCTGTCATGGTAGGTTAGAGGAAAAGCAGGTGGTTATTCCCAGCTATGCAACAGGTTGTTCCGGTCTGAAGTTCTGTGGCCTCGAAGCGTTGAATTACAGTCTTGTTATCCTGTCTCTCTCTGGTCTGTCTTGTGACCTGCTCTGAACTTCCCTTTGGCTCTGTCTGCTGTCTGCCAAATTACTGAACATTAAGCCTGCCTTGTGACCTGTTTGTTCTTCACTTCCATTGGCTTTGTCTGCTGCCTACACAATTACTGAACATATGCCCTCCCTTGCTGCCTGCTGTGCACTTTCCTTTTGTTTATCCAACTGCATTATAATTACCCAAACCCCAGCTTGCTTTGCCACCTGATCTGCATGTCCCTTTCGATTTTCTCCTGCTCGCAAGATTTCTGAACCCTTGCCTGCTCCCTGACATCATCAGGGACTCCATATGCACTGGTTTGATCTATTACAGCACCATACTATGTGTCTACCAAGCTGCTGACCTGTTACCTCTTTTTCCTTGGATTGTTAACTGTAAGGTTTTTGATCTGTCCCTTAGTTGTATCCCTTGCTCTGTTGGCCTCATCCCTATATTCAGCATTCTTTGTCATCATCTTGAAACTGACAAGGCGAGCATCATCTGGTCTATAGGCACAAGTACTGAGTATTTGAGGTGTATATGTCCACTTAGGTTTCAGGTTTCTTTTGTCACTCTAAGGTATTTTCCCAGTTTGCTAATAGTGTTGTGTCCTGCAGAACTGTATATCAACCTTTCTGCTGGTTTTCTTCCTTACCTTATCCATGGCAGATCCTATCCACATTTCCTATGATCACTTTGCCATACTCATGTCTGGCCAGGATATTGGAGGGAGGTTTGGGAGGCAATCATTGCAGTCTACCCGAACTCTGACAGACTACGATGAATGATTAGAAAAAATGCAAAGATTGTTCGATGCCCTTGGGCTGCCAGTACACTTTATGAATGCAAATAAATAAAAAATAAATAAATATGACAAAGAAAATGATTAAAGACTAATACAAAGAAGAAGGTCGAGAATAAAGGAGCAGGACTAGGATGAAGGAGCACAACGAATGAGAAGCACTATGACAAAGGTCTAGGGAGTGGAGAAATCGAGTGGAAGCAGTCTGACAGTCTTTCCTCAGTGGCTGCTTGTTGTTGGAGAAGGAGCTGCAGTGTTTAAAAACACTTGTGCTCTCGCAGAGCGAGTCGTGGAGCAAATGAGTGGAGAAGTCGAGTGGAAGCAATCTGGCAGTCTGGCTAGCCCGAAGCCGCACAAGCACACAGCACGCGAGAGCTATATCAGCCTTTCTGGCAAGGAAAGTGCGAGCTGCAGGTGGTAGAAACTGAGACTGAGGCGGACTGCCACGCTACATTAACGAGCAGCGGAGTGTTTGCCGAGTGTTTGGCATTGGAGAAGAAGAAGCTCTGTTCCCTATACCCTGAAGGAAGAAAGCACTCTGTTGGAGTCTGTTGGAGTCTGTTTTTTGTTTCTACAATTGGAAACCATAAGAACCACTCACAGACGCAGAGCGTAGCAAAGTGTTTGCCGAGTGTTTGGCAGTGGAGAAGGAGAAGCTTTGTTCCCTATACCCTGAAGGAAGAAAGCACTCTGTTGGAGTCTGTTGGAGTCTATTTTTTGTTTCTACAATTGGAAACCATAAGAACCACTCACAGACGCGGAGCGTAGCGGAGTGTTTGCCGAGTGTTTGGCAGTGGAGAAGGAGAAGTTCTGTTCCCTATACCCTGAAGGATGAAAGCACTCTGTTGGAGTCTGTTTTTTGTTTCTACAATTGGAAACCATAAGAACCACTCACAGACGCGGAGCGTAGCGGAGTGTTTGCCGAGTGTTTGGCAGTGGAGAAGGAGAAGCTCTGTTCCCTATACCCTGAAGGAAGAAAGCACTCTGTTGGAGTCTGTTTTTTGTTTCTACAATTGGAAACCATAAGAACCACTCACAGACACGGAGCGTAGCGGAGTGTTTGCCGAGTGTTCGCCGATGTGTGAGCAAATGGACCTCGAAATATCAGGAGAAATGCACTCAAGAACACTGAGCAAGGTACGTGCACTTGATGACGCAGCTGGTAAGCAGCCTTTCATTACAACATTAGCCACAATATCTACTTCATCCAATACAAAGACTGCCACAAAAAGTATTGAGAAACAATGTAAAAAACCAACCACAAACTTGTGCTCTAACAAAGTCTGTATGACTATCACAAATGAAATGTTTTCACCTATCTCGCCCAAGGACTGCTCCTCCCCGTTGTTTGGTGCTTGTATGGTACCTGGTGGGTCGCTGGCAGGTTGTGGGGAGGCGTGTGGCTGCCTCTGTGGCTCTGGCGGCCTCTGTGATAAGGCGAGTGCAGCCGCTGTAGTTGGCGACCAGCACGACCAGTGGGAGGGGAGGCGCGATGGAGCCGGGCTGACTGGAGCCGCGGAACCGCCCGCAGATGCTGTGGCGCTGGCGAGCGCTGGCGGAGGCTTACCCCCAATGGCGTGCCATAGGCGGGAGGGGTGTACTGTCGGGAGGGTGCGGGTGTCGGGCCACCATGTCCCGCTGCGGCCTCTTGGCAGACAGCGGCGCGTGGCCCGGCCAAAGCGAACGCAGAGCCCCATAGAGGCGAGGAGCAGTGCGATCCACTTCCTGATGTGGGTGGAGCCTGCCCAGAGCCCGAGCTGGCTCAGCGTCCTGCAGGCGCAGAGAGCAGGATTAACCCCCTGCTACCTGGAGACGTGGCCGGCAGAGCTAAAGAGAGTACACTCACTGAGAGGCTGAGGCAAACGGGCCTCTGTGGCAAGCTGGACATGAATCTCCAAACGGATTCTGTGACAAACCAGGCCACTACCCACTTATCCTCAATCCCAAATCCTATGCATAAAAGCAAAGTGACTCAAAAACAAAATGGAAACACATACATTGAAGCACTAAAAAAAAATATCAGCACAAAAAACATGAACACTGGCTTAGATGATGAGCAAGGAAAAGGTCTTGAATCATATGGACTACAAAATCTGAGGAAACAGACAAAAAAAAGGTGCCATTCTACATCCGAGATTGGCCCATTAAGATGGCATTTCAATGGAAAATCTGCTCACTTTGAAGCAAATAAAGCCATAAACAACGGCAAAATCCAAATGACTAAAAACAGCCATGAAGGCTTAACTTCAAAAACAGTGCTAAAGGAAAGAAGCACTATACTGACAGGAAATGCTACTTTAGAAATAACAGATGATGACTTATTAACTAACACAGCGGAGATCATAGACATACAGAAATCAAATCCAACCCCAGAAAAATCTAATGCTATGAGCGCTAACTCAGAGAAAAGTTCATATGAAACAAATCAAAAAGAAAGCTCATCAAAGCAAAGTGTAGAGGAGGCGCAAAATGAGTCATGGGCTCCCAAACGTCCCCGAATTCACTCACCTGAGCAAAATTCTCCCACAAATACACCGGATGATTCCCCAGATCCTGTTAGAAAAGCACCCCAGACTATCGATCCTACAACCAAAGGTGCGTTTGATCCAGAAATTCAAAGGCAAAAGTCTTTTGAAGAGGGAGAGATAAATAGATAACGTGCTGTAGAAATAAAAGCACTACAAGACCAAATTAAAAACTTTTTACCACATACAAAAAACGGTCCAAAAGAAACCATGTCATCAGATGATAACTCCTCATCTTCATCAGAGTATAGCTCAAATGAGAGCAACAGAAATAAAGGAATAAACCGACAAAGACGCAAAAATGGTACTAATTTTGGAGCAACAAATGAGACTAGGTGGTTAAAAGAGGCACAGGAAGCGATCATATCCTCTGTATCAATAACTATGGCTCCTTTTCTAAAACTGTATGACAGTCTAAACGAAAACCAACGAGATCAATCGACAATGATTGCCCTAATGAATAGTAAAATGATCTATGTGGAATCAGTCATGGAATCAATCAAAGAAAAGCGAAGCCGAGAGAATGAAATGGATGGAGTGATCCTAAAAACATTGATTGATTCACTGCAAGATGCAAAAACTGACAAACATCATTTTCTAGAAGGAATTTGAGAAATCATCACAACTTTAGCGCCACAAACAAAAAGGACTGAATCAGGATTGGATATCATGCAACCAATTACATGCGAAGATCAAAGAGACGTCCAACTTGTTCCATCTGTGGTCGAACCTGACCCAACACAGCCCATTGCACATGGAGACAATGGAGCATCTGCCACTGTGTCATTGAGTGCAAGATTGACTCCTAAACCAACACAAATCAAAAATGGAATTGGCCAAAAAACCTTACCTGAGACTTCAGAAAAATCGTTGGAAAATGCAGATAAAGCAGCTACAAGTGCTTTCCCAATATTTGATTCCAACGCAAATAAAAAGTCAGAAGAAGTAAAAATAAACAATACACAAAAGAAAGGCCAAAAAAGTACATGTAAAACAAAAAATGCGATCAATAAAGAAAAGAAAAAGATCTGTGGGTCAAGGAGTTTTTTGCGAAATGCAATAGTCACAATGGAAGAAGAGCCACTTAGCACCCCTTCTCGCAGCAAACCTGTAGAGACTTCCCTGCAGTTGATCTCGGAAAAGATTCAGAGGGTATCCGTGTCATCCAAAGATTCTAGTTCACAAGATGAAAGTCTACAAGAACTTCTGGACTGTTCGGTCTATGAAGATGAAATTTTGCAAACAAATGAAACACAGAAAGGGTGATCATGGATTCCAATATATACAAAGCCAAAGAAGTATGCATTGATCCCAGGGTGCCAGATGAAGAAGACTTTCTAACCCTAAGTGATAAATTAAAAAAATGTACAGTCAAACATTCCGAAATAAAAGAACTAAAGGAAAGTTTTTCGCAGAAAGAAGTGCATTCTACCAACTCGAATAATGTACAACAAAAAGATACAAGAAATGGGACAGGACCTCAGAGTGAAAAACAAGGAAACTTGAGAAACACTGGCCTAAACCACAAATGGATGAAGCAAAAACCAAAACCACCGAAAAATATGGTTGTAATACTCGAAAAAATATCAAGAAATTCGGATGGGCTGATACTAAACAGATCAGCTGTCATGAAACTTCTACAGTATATCCCACAATTAAAAATAATAAAATCAGAGGAAATACTGTTAGTAAGTTTCCCTGATGAAGCTCGTGTCAATGTAGTTGAAATTGTGACAAATTCGGTAATACTTGCATCCATCATGCTAGAGGCCCACGAAAACTTCAGAGTACTGGGCTTTAAGATCACAGAACCAGTAGATCACCAAAACCTCAATGAAGAGCCTGGAACTAGTGGAAAAAACAAAACTGAGCACTTCAAGAGTGATTTCTCTGAATTTGAGGAGATTCAATATAACAAATTGAGAATTGAAAATGGAAAGCCAAACCAGAGAGAGAACTATCATTATGATCAGAGTCATTTGGGTGGAAGCAAAGATCCAACAACACTGACTTCAGAATCAATGAACAGATTACTGAAGGAAAATGGAAATGAAGATCAAATTCAAAAGCATGAAAAAGAACATCTAAATAAAATAAAAATAACCATAAGAAGAAATCAAAAAAAGGCTGAATCAACCAACTCACTACAAATAGCAAAAGAGGATCCGAAGTACTGGAATTGGCTAGCTGGTACTCTTGCTATTAAACCAAAACTGTAGCCATCCAAAAAAGTTCAGATCGACCAATGGAAAATAGGAAGCTGGAACACCAGAGGATTTCGCCACCTTTTCAATGACTTCAATCCCTCCTTAAACGAGCTGGACATAATATGCATACAAGAATCTTGGTTAAAAATCGCTCCATTCAAGGAAGGATACATCATGCTATGCAATCCGGCTAAAGGAGGTTCGCTTGGAAGACCATCTGCAGGTCTTTTAACCCCAATCAAAAACGGGTCTGGAATAATGGTGCTTGAATCTACAAATGTTAATCCGTATATACAGGCAACAGTTGTACAATTTCAGTTGGAAGCTCCAAATGTCAAACAAACGATGTTAATACTGAATGTTTATTGGAATCCCTTAAAAAATGAAAGTAAACGCTTCATAGATCAAATAATGGAATGCCTGGATGAAAAAAGAGAAGCGTTACAAGATCTAAATATCATTATCTGTGCAAATTGTTTCGAAGAAAATAAACTAACACAAAGTGACATAAATCAAAAAAATGGTCAAAAATGCAAACGTGGGAAATCGTGGAATGATGAAATGGAAGCAAGGAGATTGCACAGATTAAATGGAAACACGAAGGGAGATATACCGCCAGCAAAGACCTGGTCAAATGGCAATGTGAGCAATACACTCAACTACATGTTTGTCTGTGAACAATTGCTAGCGAAAACTGGATATCACCTTCAATTTACAGCGATCATGAACCAATTATCGCTGTATTCTCACATTGGGAGAATAGAACAAATCAAACATGGGATACAAAAATAGAGCTAGAACACGGACAAAACCGCTTAAGGTTGAAAAAAAGTGACTTTGATACTGTATTGGAAAATCTGGAAAAGTGGCCATCCGAAGAAAAAATATCTGTAGAATACGATACATCACTACAGATATTTAGACAAAGCGCCGGAAACCATGCAAAACCAAGAGTCAAAAAATTACATGTATATGACCCAGAAGTGGCGACACAAAAGAAACAACTAAGAAAGGATCTATGCGCATTAAAAAATGAAAAGAATAAAGGAATGAAAGAACTGATCCAAAAAAGAAAACAAAAATACAAAAATTGGCAGAAAGCCCACAAATCACAATTGTTACAACAGGATGCAGAAGCCATGCAAAAAGCCATGAATAACACAAACAGTAGGACATTATGGGACCTGCTAAATGATAAACAATCATCAAAAGCGGCGCTCACGAATCCAATATCAGAAACTGTTTGGATGGAGCACTTCGCAAAACTGTTCAACGACATAGAAAAATCGGATACTGAAAATAACACTAATGAAGACAAAGCAGGCCCATGGGATATTTCATTTGATAAGGAGGAGATAAAGTTACTAATTCTGAGAGCAAGCTCCTCAAGAGCCCCAGGGCCAGATGGTCTATCGAATGCTATTAAAAGAAGACCCAGAGAAATGGGCAATCTTTTGTGAAAGACTGTTCAAGAGAATTGTTAAGCAGGGACAAATACCAAAATCGTGGAAGCTGGCCATTGTCGTCCCAATTTTCAAAAAAGGCAACAGGATGGACCCCAAAAATTATCGGCCAATTGCCCTACTAGACTGTGTTGGGAAAATCTTTGCCACTCTTTTGCTAAAACAACTGAAAACATGGATCAAACATTCTAACACATATGACAAAAGGCAATCGGGCTTTGTTGAAAATGTGGGGTGTAATTTAAATCTCCTGATACTAGGATTGATGAAAAAAAGAGCCTACACAAACAAACAAAAACTGTCTACAGCCAGCATTGATCTGCGTCAAGCCTTTGATAGTGTAAACAGAAGTCGGCTTTGGGAAAAATTGGCCTCCAAAGGTTGCCCTACATATCTCCTGAAAGCCACCAAGGAACTGTACGCCAAAACTTCGATAAGAGTCAAATTAGATCAAGGCGGCAACCTTTCAAAGGATATAAAAACAACAAAAGGCCTCAAACAAGGATGTCCGTTAGCAGCCACTTTGTTCTGCTTCTACATTGAAGGCTTGCAATACTGCCTGGAAAACAGCAGGACCTTTTCACCTAGACTAAATGGCAGGCCTGTCAACCATCTGCTTTATGCTGATGATCTGATAATATTAGATTACACACAAATTGGTCTACAAAGAGCCTTAAATCAGGTTGAAAAATACATAGAAAAAAATGATCTAGAAATAAATGCAGATAAAACCGAAATACTAATATTCGGTGACAAAAGATGGAAAAAAAGCAAAAATGAAGAATGGAAAGTTAACAAAACGTGGATAAAACCATGCGACGAAATGAGATATCTGGGCATCCAAGTAAGTGGAATACAAAATGAAGAGCCCTGGAAAAGGATGCTAAAGACAAAAACAAAACAACTAACAGCCCAAGCTAACATCATCAATAAAAGATACGGAAAATTCTCCCACCGACCGGTAATAACATTCTACAGGCTCAGAGTAATACCAACATTAACATACGGAGCCGAGACTTGTATGAATATCTCAGAGAAGTTCTGGAACACTTTGGAAGGACTCTTCTGGAAAAACATCTTACCGATACCGAAAGCAACACCAATGACGGTAATTAGACATGAACTTGGTTTGACAGCTCTGTACGTACACATCCGCTATAATAAGCTGATGCTGTACAGAAAAACAATGAGCAACCTGACGCCTCCCCAATTTGAAATATTTTGTAAAAATAATAACTTCGAGGAAAAAGTAGTAGAAGACTGGAAAAGAGAAAATGAACATATTCTGACAGAATCTGTCCTCAAAACCCAAACATTAGCAGAAAATCCAATAGCTGTAAAAAGAGCGCTTTGGGCCGAGGACTGGTCGAACACTGAAATGAAAAGAGCTCTGTCAAAAACTCATACACTCTTGAAAACCAATTGTGGTGTGATGTCCATCATACCGGACTATCCGAGAAAATTTCCAAATTGCAAACAAAGAGATCTGTTACTTCGCTTCAGATTGAATATCCTTTAAAACTAAACAACAAAGGCAAGATACACCAAAGAAAAGATATGCACAAAGAGCAGACTGTGTAAAAGAAGTGAAGAATCACTAAATCACTTAAATGTTATTCTGCACAAAACTAAGAGATCTTCGAAATTTGTATCTAACCAGCAACATTGCTGACCTATGTGACCTAGACGCGGAGAAATGGTGGAGTCTAATTTATGCTTGCCAAACTCCAAAAATAAATTTTGTAACGGTCAAATTTCTAGAAAAAACTCATAAAAGGGTAGACCATATTGATGAAGAAAATGCATTGTAAATAGTGAATTGATATGGTTAAAAAGATGCGTTGTTTTAGTACTTAGTGTTTATTTATTTTTCACTGTCCAGTTTGGTCTAAACTTATTATTATTGTTTAAAAACAAAAACTTGTTTTAAGTATTCCGTTTCTAATTCGAACGGTTTTTAAATTAGATTTAGCCTATTAAGGTTTTCCTGTTTTCCCTTGCATCTGACCTCTGTTTTTGTACTTGCCTGATGTTGATAGTTATGATCTCTTTTTGAAACAAAATTCTTTTCGTTGATTGTGAAAGGTTTGTAATAAACCAAATACACTTAAAAAAATAAATAAATAAGAAAAAAGGTCTAGGATGAATGAGGACTGGAATGAAGGGCTAATACAAGGGCAAAAAAGACTTGGACATAGGAGAATGATGAAAGACTAGGATAAAAAAGGAAAGGTCAAAGGATTAGAATTAAGCATTAAAAGGACTAATGACTAGGGAGAAGGACTAGAATGGGTAAGTCAAAATACTAGGATAATGAACTAGGATGAATGTCTAGGATAGAGGACTAGGGTTAGGATGAAGGTGATGAACTAGGACACAATATGAAAGAGAAGGACTAGTACTAAGGACCAGAATGAAGGAAAAGCACTAGCTGGAAGGACTAAGAAGGAGAGAAAAGATGGAGAATGACTAGGAAAAAGGAGGCTGAGAATGGAGAAGGTCAATAATGAAGATAAAGACTATTAGGTACTAGATGAAGGTGCAGGCTATAGGACTAGGATGATGTAGGAGGACTTGGCTGAAGGATTAAGGAAAAGGACTAATATGGAGGAGAAGCACTGGAACAAAGGAGGAGAACTATGATGAAGGACTATGACAAAAGACTAGCATGAAGGAAAGGGGCTAGGATGGAGATCTGAAGGACTAGGAGAAAAAGGGGACTACAATGAAGGACTTGGACAAATTATTAGAACAAAGGATAGGATGAAGAGAAGGACTCGGGTGGGGGGAGGGATTAAAAATTAGGTCAAGGAAGGAGGAGAAGGACTAGTATGAAGTAGTGTGATGGACTGCAATCAAGGTGAAGGGCTATGGCGAAGGAAAGACTAGGATGAAGGACTAACACTGGAATGCAAAACTAGATAGAAGGACGGAGGAGAAGGACAACGGGAAGGACTAGGATGAAGAGCAAGGCTAAAAGCCGAAAACTAGGATCAAAGGACTAGGATGAAGTATTAGAAAGGAGAAGGACTAAGACAAAGGAAAATGACTAATATGAGGCAAGGAAGAAGGGCAAAAGAAAAGGACGTGGATGAAGGTCTAGGAGGAGGGATATGGATGAAGATGAAGAAGTAATAAGATTAAGGTTAGGTTGAAGGACTAGAAAAAAGAAGATCCAAGATGAAATTCCAGCTTAGAGGTCAAAATTGAAAGAAAAGGACTATGACAAATGTCTAAGATGAGGTCTAGGGCCAACGGTAGGACTAGGATGAAAGAGAGGCCAGAATGGAGACCTAGGATGTAGGAGAAGAAATAGGGAGACAGACGGTTTCATACAAAGACTCAAGAAAACAGACTAATACGCAGGATGAAGGACTAGCATTTAAGAGAAAGACAAGGACAGAATACATGGATGATGGAGAAGGGTTATGATGAAGTAGAAGGGTGAATGAGAAGGAATAGGATGAAGGAGGTTTAGTATAAGGGTCTATGAAAAATAGGATCTAGGACGAATAACTAGTATGAAGGCTTTGGTCAAGGAAAATCTTAGATCTAATGAACAGCAATTTTCAAATTATTCCTTCACTTAAAGGTAGAGCAAGTCATTAATAAGCCTAAGGAACTTCAAATTATTTAATGCTGTTTAAATCCTGCTGTCAATCCCCTCTTACTATCTTTTTGAATCAGGCAGAGGCTTTAAACTCAATTTTTATTTAAAAAATCTAGCTTCTCCAAGGTATTTCAATTGTGTACTGTAATTGACTCTCATAAGCTTCCTATTCCCGCCTCTATTGTCTTCTGTTTTTATTTTTAAATGTATTGTTCCTGAACATATTGCTCCTCTGATTGAAGTTGTACACCAAAAGCGTAAAGAAGAGAATGCACCACCTGCCTTTGTTGCCAATCTTCATGCTGATTTGTTGGCAAGTCCCCTTGCAGAATTAATTAAGTAATCACTACTTGAAGGCTTTGTTCCTGACACCCTCAAGCTACATTTTCGATCCTTCAGCTTTATCCAATTATTGTCCCAATGAAGTTAATACTCTTAATACTCTTAAACTTCATCCATTTGGTGAATTCGATGTCCTGCTGGGTGCCTAACAGTAGGATGTTAGGCCTAACCACGCAAATAGACTGCCTTGCAGCTGCAAGGGGTGATATATTGTCAGGCACCAAAACTGAGCACCTCACCTTATTTCAATGCACTACGTCTTTACGACATTACCACTGTTAACAATAAGTGTGCTCTGAGGCCTATGGGCCTGTAGCGCGTTAAAGAATAAGATTCTAGAATGGCCTCTGAGGGAGTAGCAGCTTAAGGCAGCAGCTCCTGCTCCCACCCTAGCAACCATTGGAAACCTAGTTAATATTGGCTGAAATGTCGGGAAAAAAGAAGAATGAGCTTGTGGACAACCCTCTACCTAAGAAACCTAAGCAAGTGATGGAAGATCTTGAAAATGAAGAAGCTCCAAGCAATGCTGAAATTTTTAAACTGCTTAAGCAAGTGGCCAGTGATATGGTTGAAGTGAAAACAGCTTTTGGTGATTTATCTGGAGCTGTCAATGGTCTGGAAACATGCGTGAATGAGGTTGAAGGCAGAACTTCAGGTTTGGAAAGAGAGACTGCAGGCAGTTATAGGGCCTATCAGGAATTACAAGAAGGTGTGTCTAGGCTCCAACTGTCAAATATGAACTTGGAAATCCAGGCCAGAAATAACAACTTACGCTTGATTGGCATCAAAGAACAACCTGAACTCAATTTGTTCACCTTAGTCACTAATATTTTTCAAAAAAGTTTGCCAGGAAGTAATGTACAGTCCAGGGATTTGGATGTGGTGTTTAGGGCTGGAAAATTGGAAACCGGGAAACCAAGACAAATAATTGTGAAGTTTTTGAGAGCCAGCATGAAGGAAGATATTCTGACTATTGCGAGGAAACAGGCCTCTCTGTTCTGGGAAGGAGTTTCTTTTAATGTTTACCCTGATTTTCCTAAAGAAGTAGTCCTTAAAAGGAAAGCATTTTGGGAGGCGAAGCGCTTGGCCAAAGAAAGAGGATTGAAAACTTCCCTTTTGAAACCTGCAATCTTGAAATTGTTTCTACCAGATGGAGTAAAACTCACAGAGGTTCCTGAACAAGCCTGTGCCTGGCTTAAGGATTATCCTTGCATAATGGCTCAACCTAATCCTTAATGTTTTATTATTATTTTAGTTCTTACTGTCCGAATTGTATTTAATTTAACTGCTGTTTATTTATTGTTCACGTGATTGTTTTTGTTGTTGCTCTTAAATTAATTACATGGTCATTCATTTACATAATATTGTTGTTAATGGCTTACTTTAATTGTATTTTGCTGATATTCAAATAACGGCAGTTTAAACGTGTACTGCGCGTGTTATCTCTCTGTTGCCGGCAGCCATGGGCGTAGTACGGGGTTACTCGAGTAAGGGACCTTTGTTGTTGTGTCACGCGACGTTGCGTGCTGAGTGACAACGGCCTACTTATTTCCGGATTCATACGGCGTCACTTGCTCCCGGTCTCGGATGCGTTTTCTGCATTTTCTGGGCATTTACTCTTGCCCGAGGATGCGTTTGGGCTTATATGTGAGTACATTTTGCCACGCATGGTGCTCATTTTATATTGATGTTATTTTTGGGCAATGTTATTACCATGTATTTTTGGGTAATGGATAGCTTTCCCATTTTCCAGATGGTTATAGGCACGATACACCTGATCGGCATACGTGCTGACAATGTGGCAGGTTATGCGACGGTAAAGGGATGACAATGGCATATTGGCGATACGCTATTTGTGAGTTGCACATTGGGCAGCACAGCGAGTTTTATGTTGCTCATGTTTTAACGGATTGGGCAATGTTTGAGGATGATTACATTAAAGCGATTGATTATCCCGCACTCCACGCTTGATCGAGTATTGAACCCAGGTTGCTCGCCGCTGATCCACTTCCTTAGGAGAGTGCTTGCCCATAGGTCATGCAACATTTCCAAGTTGAAATAAGCTGGACATATGTGTAGAGAAACAAAATCATTAAAGGCAGAAAGATCAATTGATGCAGGATAGTGGTGCTGATGTGTACACTTTATGGGATGCCTATTTTTATTGAAGGGGTGTTGATGTTTGTAATACGGCCATGGTCATGGATCCCCTTGATCTTTGTAGGTGCACATCAGATAGGTATTATTACTTGCTATGTATTGCATTATTCTTTGGGTACCGCATTGAGGGGTTCTATGCTGGTGTTTGAATGGTTATTCGAAATTGTGTGCCTTTTCTGATTGGGGGTTGAGGGTTAGGGGCACTGTTTACAGCACTGTGTGGGAGCTGTATTGGCTGTGTGGAGAATAGCTGTGGGCTGGACTGATATAAGTTGGTGGTGTGTATGCATGAATAAGATGCTTTTGATCTAGGTAACTTAAATGTGTATGTATATATGCATTATCTGCACGCTAACTGCTTTCTTTATATTTGCTCCTCTTTGTTCATGTATATGCTTCATGGCTGAGGTTTTATGTGTATTTTTACATGTAAGCTGATGCTCCCCACATCAAGGACCTTTCCTGTTGGTACTGCCTAACACCTATGATCATATCCAATCAACATATAAGTGTTTTGATCCTTGGGTTTGTTATCATCCTATGTCCATTGCCTCAACTGTTGGAATATTGTAGCTGTTCCTCTTTGCTTCATTGAAGTATTGCGACTTGGCGCCTCAATGTAATGTGCTTAGTTATGTCTGCTTGGCCCAAATATATGTGAGTTTAGAAATTAACATATAACTGAGTTGTAGCCAGATTTGTCTTTATATTCTGATGCTGCCTGTAAGGAAGAGGTCTAATTGTTTATGTGGGGGTAAGGCTGATACTAGTGACGGGTTGCTCTGTGCTTATCTATTGTGAATGGGTTGTCCTTGTTATATGCGGGCATTGTAGAATTAAATCTTAGGTTTGTGTGCTGATTTAGGGTGGGGATGGGAGACTTGAGTTTGGAGTTTACTGTGAGTTTATTGTCAGTAGACAATATACTTCAGTTGCCTGGCTGCTGTATCTGTACAGTGTGCCATCTACTTGTTACCATTTTTGTAGCGTATTATAGTAGTTTGCTGCCCCTTGTGGGTATGTGCTTTCCTTTCACTTTTCTTTTCTTTTTTCTATTCTCATTTTATATCCTGTTCTTTGATTGTAATTGCATATGTTATAATATATCTCGAAATTCTACTTGTACCATGAGTACTAAAATTGTGGATCATCTGAATATTGTCTCATGGAATGTTAATGGAATCAACAATGTGGTGAAAAGGACTAAGATTGTATCTCAACTGCGTTCATGCTCTTGTGACATAGCATTCCTCCAGGAGACGCATTTAGAAGACCCAGAGGCTGAAAAATTGAAAAGAGGTTGGGTTGGAGATACTTATTTTTCTAATCATTCCTCTAGTAGAAGAGGTGTTTCGATACTTATTAAAAAGAATCTGCCCATATCAGTCATCAGGAGCAAGGGAGACAAAGAAGGAAGAATTATTTGCGTTCTGGTGAGAATTCAAGGTGTGGACATTCTACTATGCAATCTGTATGCACCAAATTTGGATGACCCGATCTTTTTTCATGAAGTGGCTCAATAGCTTCAAAGTTTTAATATGGACTCCATTGTGGTGGGTGGTGATTTCAATCAGGTCATGGACTTTGCTTTGGATCGATCAAATGGAAATTATACTAGGGCACCAAATAGATGCAAACGATCCTTGGAGAATTTGATTGAGGAGTTCAACCTGGCTGACATCTGGAGGCTGGAGCACCCGTCGGACAGGGATTATAGTTTTCATTCACAGTGTCATGACACATACTCTAGAATTGACTTCTTTTTGACCTCTGGCCGAGTGACTTCCAGTTGCTATGATTCGGCTATTGCCCTATCTGACCACGCACCCATTTCATTGCGATTGTCCTTGCAATACTCTTTGGTTAAATCTCCAAGGTGGAGAATGAACTCTTATATACTGAAAAATGATCAGATCAGACAGGAGGTGACAGAAGAAATTGATAACTTCGTCCTAATTAATAGGACTGCCGATGTTCAACTTTCAACAGTTTGGGAAGCTCTGAAATGCTTTGTTAGGGGGATACTGATTTCAAAAACTGGCAAAGAAAGGAAATTGAGAACGAAAGAAATTCAGAGACTCTCTTCTGAAGCTAAGCGCCTGGATGTTCTGTTTGCAGCAAGCAGAGATGAAAATGCAAAGAATGAACTACGAAAAACTAAGTATGAACTTAACAAACTCATCTCTAGCCAAGTTGACTATGCACTGTTTAGACAAAAAATTAATTATTTTGAGAATGGTGAGAAGGCAGGGAAATTGCTGGCACATCGGCTGAAGATGGCTGAAAGCGATCGTTTCATTCCTGCAATAAGGAGTCCTGCTAACACATTGGAGACGCAGCAAAAACAGATTAACAATTCATTCCGTGGCTTCTATGAAAAACTCTACGCCTCAGATCTGTCCTGTGGAAATGATGAAATTGAAAACTTCCTTGACTCTCATGTTCTCCCTAGCCTGACAACAGATGATGCGATGAGTTTAGAAGGGAAGGTGGAAATAGATGATGTTCAGCAAGCAATTTCAAAACTAACAATGGGTAAATCACCTGGCACTGATGGACTACCTAATGAATTTTATAAGGCCCTCCCTGATTCTGCACTACAGCTTTTGTGTGATGTTTTTAATGCTGCTTTTGAATCTGGTTCACTGCCGGACTCAATGAGACATGCATTGATTACAGTGATGAGGAAGAAAGACAGATCTGCTACCAGATGTGAGAATTATCGACCGATCAGTCTGATAAACTGTGACTGCAAAATACTGGCCAAGATCCTGGCTGTTCGGTTAAATAGGGTGGTTTCAACTCTGGTACATGAGAACCAAGTGGGTTTTGTCTCTGGCAGGGCAGTGGCGGACAACATGAGGCGCCTGCTATTGACCATTGAGAAAGGGCATAATCAACCAATTGCCAGTGCGGTCATTTCCCTGGATGCTGAAAAGGCATTTGATCGTGTTGAATGGAACTTTTTATTTGCATGCTTGGGGAAGATGAAATTTGGGCAAGATTTCCAGCGATGGGTTAAGTTGTTATATACCAACCCTTCTGCAAGTGTGCTGACGAATGGCCTTATTTCCGATCCGTTTGAGCTTCATCGTGGCACAAGGCAGGGTTGCCCTCTTTCACCTCTCCTTTTTATTATATCTATGGAACCTCTAGCAGTGAGCTTAAGGGCGGATGTACGCCTTCAACCGGTAATTGGAAATGGTCGGAATAATTTGGTTTGGTTATATGCTGATGATTTGTTGATTGCCCTTCAAGACCCGGCTGTTGGTATTTCTTATTTGATGCAGGACATTCATTCCTTCTCCGTGATATCGGGATATAAGATTAACTGGAGTAAATCCGAGATCCTTCCAATCAATGGGTTGTGTCAACGACATACATGTGTTCAATTTCAATTCAGGTGGTGTGCTGAAAAGTTGAAATATCTGGGCATATGGATTGGAGCAGACATAGTGAAGTTACCTGCCATTAACTTTGCTTGGATTCTTCCGACTCTAAAATCAGATTTGATGAGGTGGAGTCTTTTGAAGTTATCGACATGGGGCAGAATCAACTGTTTGAAGATGAACCTGGCTCCTCGAATAAATTACTTCCTGAGCATGCTCCCCATTAAGATACCAGGAAACATCTTTAAGGAGGTCAATAGGATTATGCAGAACTTTATTTGGAATGGGAAGCCTCCGAGACTTGCAAACTGGAAACTTCAACTCCCATTGAAATTGGGGGGAATGAATTTGCCTAATTTCTCAGACTACCATTTATCCTTTTCCACTCGACATTTGTGCAAAGTTATTGACTCTGGAGATGTACAGTCTGAGCATTTTGACCTCTTATCTTGGGAATGCAGTGCTGTATCCCAATTAGACCCGAGAGCTCTGCTAACCACTCGAAGGAATAAATCAAGAAAAATCAGCGCCCTTACTTCATTCTTACAAGACTGCTGGTGTGAACTCTCAATCCGCATGAGTGCAGATCCATATTTACATCCAGATGCCTCCATATGGAATAATCCAGCCTTGAAGTATCAGGGCAAAACACTGTTTTGGACGGAATGGTTTGTGGCTGGTATCAAATACATTGGAGATTTGTTTGATGGGGAGAACTGGTTAACGTTCACTCAGCTTGGCCAGAGGTGTGATATGACGGAATGCTCATCTGCCGAATATCGAAAGTTGAAGATTATTATTTCGGCTTGTATTGAGGTGCCACAATTGACTGTTCAGAGTCCAGCCTGGGCGGCTATAACTGTATGCCTCAGTGCATCTCACCCTGCTTCTACCATGTATAGTATCATAAAAGCTACTCGGAAAGGTGATCCGAGATTACCTGCTCTGTGGGCGGAGGAATTGGGGGAAGATGTGAACTTCAGATGTTGGCAAAGGTGCTGTGAGAACACTCGTTTGGTGAGCTTGGATTGGTCCCTCAGAGCTTCTCAAACGAAGTTGTTGTTTAGGACCTATTGGACGCCGGAGAAACTATTCAGGAGACAACTTTTAGACAACAATCTTTGCTGGAAATGTAAATGTTCTAGGGGATCTCTGAGTCACTTGATTTGGTCCTGTCTTAAAGCGATGCAGTTCTGGGAAAAGGTATGTGAGAGATTAAGCTTGGTCTTAAACATTGCAATCCCCATGAATGCCTCATTATTGATTTTAGGCGATGATTCTCTTCTGGAGGAAATTGACTTTGGAAAGAAAGTTTGGCTGCTACGTGCATGTATGGTTGCTAAAAAATTCATTTTGAGGTCCTGGAAATCGAGTAATTCTTTCAACATTGATGATTGGGTGGAGGAGCTTCTTACAATTTCGACATATGAAAGAGCTATTTACAAACTCACTGATGACATTGACAAGTTTTGGGACATTTGGGGCTGCTTTCTTGATGCCTATGAGTAAAGCAGAACTTTAATCTGGGACAATATATACATATCCTTGTACACTATTGTGTTGTATGACATCTATAGGATGTGCATTGGTTGTTTTATTATTGAATTTGTTGTATGGTTCATGCAATTAGTATTCTTGGTCCTTATTTCCTGCATTTGCTATCTTTTTTCCTTTCTCTTTCCTTTCTTTTTCTTTCCTTTTTTTTTTTTTTTTTTTCTTTTTCTTCTTCTTCATCAACCGGTTCTATTTTTAGTACATTGATGATTATTTTTAAATTGGTTGTGATATGTTGCTTATTTACATTGAATTGATTGGCTGTGTGTTTATTGGATTATTCATGTTCATGTTTATTTATGTAAAAATAAAAATTGTAAACACAAAAAGAATGAAAAATAAATAAAATAAAATAAGGTGCTATTATCTCAATTATCACAAACTGTCAGAGTCTTAGATGCTGCAATTAAATGGTTGCAATCTTTTCTCACTAATTAGTTCAAGAAGGTTTGTCTTGGTCCATTTGTATCTTCTTCTGTCCAGATCAATTGTAAAGTGCTGCAGGGCTCTGCACTGTCTCCTTTGTTGGTCAATATTTATATCCCCACTCTCGTGTTTATTTTCCTGATATCTGAATGGTTATATCATTTATCTGCTGATGATATACAGATTTATTTCAAGGTCAGAGGACATATGCAAGATTTTCTTTCTTTCCCTTAAATATTGCATGGATGAGCTTAGATGTTGTTGGGTGGCCTTCAAATAAATCTAAAAGAAACATACGTGATTCTGTTTGGTCCAAGATATAGGCTTAAGAATCTTGACCTTCTCCCTAGCCACCCTTCTTTCTTTGGTCTTCCTATTTTCTAGGCAAATAAAGCAAAACAAAACTGGATGTTATTTGGAAAGCAGACTTAGATCTGTCTGCTGAAATTGGAGTAGTAAAGTCTGTATTCCACAAGCTCCGGTCCCTTGATCGGACCCTCCCTTTTACCATGCTATCGTGTTTAGGTGCTTGATTCATTCAAAATTGGACTGTGCTACGGCCCTTTATGATGGCATCCCAGATTGCCAATTGGACCAAAATCTCAAAGGGTCCAGAATGCTGCTCTGTGCCTGGTCATCGGACTGTTCACATATGATCACATCACTTGGCCAAGGTCATTTTTGCATTGGCTTCCACCCAGGTGTATGATCTCTTTTAAGATCAGATGCTTGGTTCGTAGGCTAAAAATCTGAAGAGCCACAGGCCGAGTAAACCGCTGTTCAAATATTCCCCTGTCATTATGCCCCCCACCCAGAACAACTATAGTGAGAAAGACTGTACACCTACTGGGGGTAATTCATGGAATAAATATGCACCAAAATTTGTGGCGCAAGCGTGAATATGCTAGCGTACGTGTGCGAATCTCACGCGTGCGATTCATGGAAGGCTCTGCACATGTTTTTCCCGGGATGTGTGCCTAATCCGCGCTTACCTACCTGCGACTTTCCAAACGCGTGCACGACAGGAACGGGCAAAGTGCACAACTTCTTGCGCACACACCTAAAAAGGGGGCGGAACAGGGAGAATGTGGAACAACGCTTGAAAATGTAGGTGTTACGTGGGAAGTACCGCTGGGAAACACACGCAACGCCCACACGCTAGTGAACAACACGTATTCATGGAATCAAAAAGGGAAAATCTGCAATAGTCACAACACACGCACATGCACAAATACGTCCGCCACACGAAAGCAGGCGGAAGCACCCCCACGCAGCATAAAAGTGTACGCAAACAACAAACAAGCATTTACAGCTACGATGAATGTCCCATTCTTCGCAGCAGTGATCGTGGGACACCGCAGTAGGAGGAGAATAGCCAGGCCCCACATTTTTTTTGACCAGGACCAGCCTTTCTGGGATGCCTGATGACCAGGTCTATGGAAGGTATAGGTATCCACCTCATATCATCCTAGACCTGGTCACTGAGTGGGAGGATGAACTCACATCACCCACCCTGTGTTCTCAGGCATTGAGCCCCTTGGAGAAGGTGCTCAATGTACTGCATTTTTTGGCCACTGGGTCATTTCAGCAGACAACTGCCATAGTGGGGGGTGTCTCACAGCCCATGCAGTCACGTTGCCTACACCAGGTGTTGGCAATCATCACTGCACGCCCCTCTGTCCGCAGGCACATATACATGCCCATAACACCCGCAGAAAGGCAGGCCATGATCCTGGACTTCTACAGGGTGGCACACTTACCCAAAGTGCTTGGTGCCATAGATTGCACCCATGTGGCCCTACGTCCACCAAGGGCCACTGAAAACATCTACTGCAACCGCAAGCACTGGCATTCCATGAACGTGCAGGTTGAATGCGATGCCAAGGGAATCATCACCTCTGTCCATGCAAACTATCCAGGGTCCACCCATGACAGTTTCATATACAGAATGTCTGCCCTGATCGGGCCCTGGAAGCCGGGATGCATGGTGACACATGGCTCATAGGTTAGTACAAATGCCTGTGCACATGCTTGCATGTCACACACAGACAAATACACAAACCCAGCTAATGACAACCATCATCACCTTCCCAGGGGACAGTGCCTACCCACTGAGCACCCACATGATGTCGCCAATACGGAACCCCACCACACCACCCTAGGTAAGATACAATGCAGCCCATATTGCAACCAGGGCCATAGTGGAGCACACATTCAGAGTGATCAAGTCACACCTGCGCTCCCTTGACCGCTCTGGCGGCCAGCTATTATATGCACCCCCAGTAGTGTGCAGGATCATTGTGGCAGCATGTGCCCAGCACAGCGTCGCAACACGGCGGGGCATACTAGTGGACATGGTGGTGCCCCCACATCCCCAACCACATGCACAGGGGCTGCTCATGGGAGGGGAAAGTGTACGTGGCGAGGCAGCCTGGACCCAGCTTGTGGCCACATTTTTCACCTAAACTCCCACCCCTACGGAGTGCACACAGGCCTGGAACATACCAGGTGACAATCGATGATGACAAAGAGACAGTCAACTGTCACAACCTTAACACCCTGAGAATGTTTTCACAGAAGTGCTACATTGTGTGCATCCCTAGCTACTTAAACATAACCAAAAGTAACACATAAAAGGTGCATATCCCACCACCCCTCTGCAAAACTGGCCATGTAAATCACTGTTATGTCACCCAAACCCTCCCAACACCCATGACCCCTGTCCTCCATGCTATGCCATGGCATGCAACAGCTGAACAGCCAACCAAATGCACAACACATGACACTATCATCATTAAGTGCAACATGAGAAATGTAAACAGGCATAAGACATTCACACATGATATGGAACCTGATGAACTCACTTGGCAAAAATCTCCCACACATACAAAGGGGGTCATTATGAGTATGGCGGTATGCCCTAGACGGTGCTGGCACATCAGTGGCACCGTCCATACCATACCGCCATATTATGAGTAACCCTGGCACGTGGCGGGCTGTGTGGTGGTCGCCACAGCTGCACCTGCAGCTACCACTACCAGTGGGCCTGTGTCAGCACATGTTACTTACTGTCAGGTCGCAAGGGTGCCAGGGTCGGATGCAACAGCAGCATCACCTGGAGCCGCACGGGGTGGTGACATGGCTGCACCAGCATGTGGCTGGACATCCTGCCCCTGTGGTGCACCCCTGCCTCTTCCCGCTCTATGGCCACCCTGGCCGCCCTGGACTCCACATACTCTCTGGTCACCCCGGCCACATGCCTGACCACTCCCAACACTGGCCGGACACCCAGCTGAGCTCCCCATAACCTTTGGTGGCCTCACAACCATGGCATGGATGTATTAATGCCAATGGGAGCTGCACTGAACAGTTCTCTTGGTCAAGTGGGGTGAAGGGGGCATGGTACATGATGGTCGATGCATCCCTGTGCTCCTGCAAGGCTGCCCAAAAATACAATAAAAACGTATACGCAACCCCTGTAGCCCACATGCATGTAAAAAAACCTCACGCAGTACGCTGTGGCACCCAGGAACACAAAAAAGCATCTGCAATTAACACGCGGGCTACTATGACCTCAATAAATGGGGTACCCGACAAACAGGGGCACCCGCAGTGGGAAAAATAGCGTTCAATAGCGTGCATGACTCACCGTCTGCGTGGAAAAGAAATAGGCACTGTAACCACTGTGAAGTAATCGCGTGTGAACCCCAAAGTAGGAAAAACACACGCATCGGTCTCCACTGAAAGCACGTACAGCGCGCTGCAGACCCACGCGGACAATTAACACGTGCAGAAGGAAATGCCTGCGCATGTCATGTCTCTTATGCGCTTACGCGCTAAGCCCCTTTCCTCAGCTGACATGCTGTTTTTTCACGTGCCAATTCACTCTGCATCAAGCTGGCCACGCAACAACACACGGAAGACCACGCTCCTGCCCAGAAGGCCATTTTCCTGCCCCCCAGGGGCCCAGGGAGCCTCCTACAAGCCATCTGCTGCTGCCTGCCTACCTGCCTTACTGCTGCCAACAGTGCCTGCCATTTGGTGTGTGCACATCAGCCATCTGCAGGGGTCCAGTTGCTGTGACCACCCCTGCTATAACAGAAGACTCCGAACTGGTATCCCATCACTCCACAGTCCAGCCCCAGAAGCCAGTTGCCCACCCACACCTGCCACGGGGGTTGATATGTCCGACACAACACCATCCAGCACCAGTGGCAACCCCCAAGCAGGTAGGCAGAGGGCTGCCAGCTTCAGTGCTAATGAAGTTGGCATCCTGGTGGAGCAAGTCCTGGGGCATTATGATGCCCTCTTCACACCATTGCGCGCCGACAAGGAAGGATAGAAGAGGCTCTGGAAGGACATAGTGGGTGCCATCAACGTGGAGGGAGTGGCACCCTGCGACATCAAACACGCCCAGGAGCGCTGGGAGGACTACAAGTCCAGGACCCTCAAGAAGGCCTGGCGCCTCTTGGACGCCGCAGATCCAGTGGGGTGCCGGGTCCAACTTACCACCCAGCAGATGAGGGTCCTGGAGCGCATTCACCCAGTGCTTCATCACCAGATCCTCCGGATGCATTCCAGTTTAAAACAGTGCATGTTGCAGTGTGGTGGTAGTTAGCTACTTGGCTGTATGTGTGACATGGGTCATGTATGGATGTGTGATGCAGGGACATGATGGTGCTACATGTGAGTCCAGTCAGGCGTGACCCACATGGATGGTGTATGTGTTACAATGCATCATGCGAAGCAGCATGCAGAATGCACACATGTATGCATGCCTGTGTCTGTACTTGGACATGTTGGGGCGTGAGAGATGGGTGCTGCTGTTATGGACATGCATGGTGTACATGTCCGTGTGTCTGAGTAGTGTATGAGGTACTGGTAAACGCCATGGATGCATGACACATGTCCATGACGATGTGTTGATTCACTGATACAACCTAGTCATCCTTGTATCCACTGTTTCTGGGGGTATACGAGGCCAGATGCAGGACCCTCCGGTGATGTGTGTGCATGTGATCAGCATGTCCCATGATGCATGTGAGTTTCAGCCCACCATTGGATGTTTCTACGGTGCCTTGGACATGGATGCAAATGTTTGTTGCATGTGCCATGCCTGTTCCTGTATGTGTGTTGCCTGCACTGACCCATGTGTTGTGGAGGGACATGATGGAAGTGATGTTTGACAGTGCCACTCATGTGCTATTGTTTTGTGTCTAGGGGACTATTGTACAGTACCCTGATGCTTGTGTTCATTGTCTCCCTTTACACAGCGGCGAGTGAAGAAGACGGCGGAGACGACGCTGTGGAGGAAAGCGGCAGGGATGCCTCCACCGGCTGGCCATGCAAGGCCCAGTCACCCTCCTGGAAAATTCCATTATCCGGGAGCGAGGGGACTGATGCCGCGTCCGCCACTACGGCTGCAACGAAAGTGGTGGGTGAGCCCCTACAGGCGGAAGACGGTGTGGAGTCATCCAGGTTGGTGGTGTGTACAGAGGAGGAGGAGGCCGCTTCCGAGCCGCACCTGGGGCCTGGTGGGGGTGGTACCACTGGTGCAAGTGGTGCAGTCCAGGGGCAGGAGGCAGCACAGGTCACCGCGGAGGTGCCTGTGCATGTCACTGTCCTGACACTGTGACTGCATCACCATGTACCAGCGGGGATGCCCCGTCCCAGGCCCGTCTGCAGATAGGGGGGAGGTACACATCAACTGGCACTCCGCTACCTGTGGACGTGGGGACCCATGACAGGATTGAGTCCGTCCTGATTGTAATCGTGTTGTGCGCACGTGTCATTCGTGATGACGTGCGTGCTTCCTGGAGGGACCACGCACGTCATCATGAAGAGATGTGTGCCAACGTGGCCCAGTTGGGAGGGATCATGATCGGGGGTTTCCTCCATGTGCCACAATGTCTTGCGGCCCTCTCCTCCTCTGTGCACACTATACGCCAGTCGTTCTCTGTGCCGTCTTCAGGCCCAGATGCCACCATGGACCCCTGTGAACCTACCCCAACCAATGCAGCCAGGCTGGTGGTGATCCCATCCCTGCCACAGTCGGGAGTCGGAGCTCCAGCACAGGTGTTCACCCCAGCAACTAGACACCTGGCAACATACGATGTGCAGGCACATACAAGCAGGGCACCTGCAAGACAGCCCCGGGTGTTGCCATCTATCCAGAGGCAGTCGTGGTGGCGAAGGCAGGCAGCAGAAAGGTGGCAGCAGAAAGGCGGCGGCAAGCTCGGCGTAGGAGGCATGTGGCCTCAGGGCCCTCTTCATCATTGGGGCAGGCATTGGCTGGCGGGTAGGAGGACCCAGGATTGGGAGTGTCTTCCGTGTGGCAGCGGTTGGGCCAGCGAATAGGAGCAGAGCGGCGGCGGGCGGAGAGGGCACGGCTCACAATGGTCAGGGCGGAGAACTCCATGAACAGGGCTTTGAGGCGGGCTGAGTGCCTCAAGGCAACTCGCAGGGAGTTGGAGGAGGCCATGGCTGCATCCCTGCGAGACCTCGAGGCCAGGGAAGAGACCCACCTCCGGAACATCGAAGTGGAGTTCGATGATGCCCTGGCCCGGGACATCAAAAAGTGAGCAGTCAGACTAGCCCGCCGCCTTTGTATATAGTTATTTAGATTTAAGTTTCATTTGGTTCTTAATATTATTTGGAGTTCACAGACTTTGCTCCACTTTTTCTATATAGTTGTATTTTAGATAGGGTTTTAGGTAGGTTTCCTTTTGTTTTGGGATAATGGACCCTTCAGACTTTTCTTTTCAATATTACGGACATTTACATACTTTTTTTTATTTTCACATGGAGTAATGTTTTTTTATGTTTTTCATCTTGGGATTTATTTCTATGGACTTTGGGGATGGACCACTTTTATTTTTTTCATGTTTTGGATTTTTATTTTTCCTTGGTTTTCTCTTTCTTTTTCACATTACATTCATTATTTCTTTATTTTCATGTGTGATTTTCACATTGTCATTTTTTTTTAATACATTTCATTATTCTTCATTCTTGTTGTGGTCCACTATGATTTCTTTTGTGCATGTCTCCATGAGCATTGGCTCAATCATGTGTTGCCACTGTGTGGCTCTGTAGGACATTTGTTGATGGGCATGCTGGTTATTTTCAGACTCTCATGGCATGGGTAATTTACTAGGGAGTGGGTACAGTGGATCGTTGGGTGTTTGTACTGGGGGGTGGGGGTGTGGGATTTGGGTTGGCATTAGGGCCATGGTTCTGTATTGTTACAAGGTGGTGTTTGGGGGGACATGAGTCATGGCCTGTTGGCAGGTGCCTGTCAATTCGGGGGGGGGCATGAGCCGGGGCCTGCTGGCAGGTGCCTGTCAATTGGGGGGGCATGAGTCGAGGCCTGCTGGCAAGTGCCTGTCAATTGGGGGGGACATGAGTCAGATCCTGCTGGCAGGTGCCTGTCAATTGGGGGGGGACATGAGTCAGGGCCTGCTGGCAGGTGCCCGTCAATTGTGGGGGGGCAATGAGTCGGGGCCTGCTGGCAGGTGCCTGTCAATTGGGGGGTAGACCTGAGTCGGGGCCTGGTGGCAGATGCCTGTCAATTGGGGGGGCATGAGTCAGGGCCTGCTTGCAGGTGCCTGTCAATTATGGGGGGGGACATGAGTCGGGACCTGCTGACAGGTGCCTGTCAATTGGGGGGGCATGAGTCGGGGCCTGCTGGCAGATGCCTGTCAATTGGGGGGACATGAGTTGGGGCCTGCTGGCAGGTGCCCGTCACTGGGGGGTTGGTGGGGGGACATGAGTCGGGGCTCCAAAGTGCATGGTGCCATGTGGTCTGCCTGCGGGGCATGTGGAGGGTGGATGGGCTGCCTGCGGGTCATGGGGAGGGTGGATGGGCTGTCTGCGGGGCATGGTCAGAGTTGATGGGCTGCCTGCGGGGCATGGTCAGGGTGGATGGTCTGCCTGCGGGGCATGGAGAGTGTGGATAGGCTGCCTGCTGGGCATGGTCAGAGTGGATGGGCTGCCTGCGGGGCATGGTCAGGGTGGATGGGCTGCCTGCGGGGCATGGGGAGGGTGGATGGGCTGCTTGCGGGGCATGGTCAGGGTGGATGGTCTGCCTGCGGGGCATGGGGACGGTGGATGGGCTGCCTTCGCGGCATGGGGAGGGGTTTAGGGTTGTCCCCTGTGGCGTGGTCTGGCTGCAGGGGGTGCATGTGGCTTCTCACCACACTGCTGCGTGAATATGGGTCTGCAGGAGTGAGAATTACACGCTGGCGCGGGTGGGGTATGCGTATTCCAGGGGTGCGCGGGGAGTTGAACACGCAATTTCACTGGCGCAAGTGGGGTACGCGTATTCCGAGGGGTGCACGGGGAGTTTTACACTCAATTCCGCTGGTGCGAACGGGGTACATGTATTTCGAGGGGTGCATAGGGAGTTTTACATGCGATTTCCCTGGCGCGCGCGGGATACGCGTATTCCAAGGAGTGCGCGGGGAGTTTCACACGCGATTTTGCTGGCGTGAGCGGGGTATGCATATTCCGAGGGGTGCACGGGAAGTTTTATATGCGATTTTGCTGGTGCGAGTGGGTTACGCGTATCCCGAGGGGTGCGCGGGGAGATTTAAATGCGATTTCGCTGGTGCGAGCTGGCTATGCATTTTCCAGGGGCGTGAGGGGAGTTTTACAACCAATTTTGCTGGCACAAGCGGGGTACCTGTTTTCCAGGGGTGCGCAGGGAGTTTTACATGCGATTTCGCTGGTGCGAGCGGGGTACGCGTATTCCGAGGGGTGCGCAGGAAGTTTTATACGCGATTTTGTTGGCGTGAGTGGGGTATGTGTATTCCAGGCATGCACAGGGAATTTTACACGCGATTCTGCTGGCGCGAGTGGGGTACTCGTATTCCAGGGGTGCACAGGGAGTTTTACACGCAATTTCACAGGCGCGAGTGAGGTACACGTATTCTGAGGGGTGCGCAGGAAGTTTTACACCTGAATTTGCTGGTGCGTGAGGGCTGTATGACATTTTTAGCACGTTTTCGTGGTTGGGGGGCTGTAATGTGGTCCACTGGCCTTTGCGCCATGTAGAGGATTTGTGCGAAGTTTTTGGCGCACGGGGCGGGGTTGGGGGCATAACTAGTGCTGCTACAGGGTCGCTGCACCACTCTGCGCCTTGGCTAGTTATGGATGTACGTATCGATGAATACGCTGTGCGTGAAAATGGGTTTTGGTGCAAGCAGCTAGCGCGCTCCCTCTCTGCGATGCCCGCATGCGCTACTTCTGCGCTAAATTCTATGAATTACCCCCACTGTCTCCAACATGCACTGTCTAGTCATAGTGACAGGAGAAGGGTGTCGCGTAACATAATTAGGATGCTTCATGGGCAGAGGGGTGTTTGCGACAATTCCACAGCATGGGCAGAATGACAATCGATATATAGAAACATTTTACAACTTTAATGAGTGTTATTTGTGATGGTGCTCTAGATTGTACTGTAACTGTGAAAGTGAAAGGTGAGTTTGAAAGATCTTACACAATATAGGAGGAACAGATGACCAGGTCAAGTAGGCTGTCTCCAACTGGTGCAATATCAGTGATGAATTGTGAAAGGATAAGCGTAGATAATACAGAACATTGTGACATGGGACATTTGCACCTTTTCGTCTGTGTGCACCTGTCGAGCAAAGAACAGTGCTTTCCACAGCAAATGATTGTATGCAAGTGATGGAAAGGATGGTCCAGGGTGTGCACAAAATACTGTATTTTAACATATTATTTACATACTCCTGAGACAGGAGCACAGTAATGCCACTATAAATTAGCCTTTGGGCCACAGCACTGTCATAGTGATTTCATCATTGACGCTGGAGAGCTGCAGAATGTGAGCAAAGCCTTATTGTTTTGCAAACTACCAAAATAATTAATTTTAATGCAAGACTGTGGCAAAAAGACATGGGACAACCTATCCATAACAACAAGGAAAACGTTCTTCCCATCAAAAGGCAATAACAGTGTTGGCCAACTAATCGCTGAAAGGACATATTTTACTGGTCTCCCCTTAGGCTGGGCTTTATAAAGTTGGTGATAGAGAATGAGTTTCTCTCCATATTCCCCTCTGTGCATGAATACAGTACGTGGGGCCTCAGTCTGAGTTTGGTGGTAATTCTACCGAATTACTGACAAAATTGGTTACGGTTACCTTCACTTAGTCCTGTGGGTTTATGTCTGCACTTCCTTGCACTTGCCACCAGCTGGCTGTTTTATTTGTTTTATTTATCTTATTTATTCCACTTTCCCATGTACTGCACTTTCCCGTCTCCCTTCCCCCCACGCACTTTTCCTCTCCCCCTTCCCATGCACTTGCGCGATCTGAATGACACCTGGCCTCGTAGGATTGTCCTCCCTTTGTTTCTCCCCCCCTTGCCTCGTCGCGCCTTGAAACACTTGTGTATAGGCGCGTTATAAATGTCATATCATATCATATCATATCATATCATTACAAGTGGTAGTAGGGCGATGTTAGTCCCCATTTTTGGGTCCATCGGACTTGTGGCAAAATTAAAACGAGCAGTAATTCTGCAACGGTAATTCCATCGAGTTTTGTGCTAAAAGTGGAGGATTTACCTTCAACTCTTTGCTGGAGGTAAATCCTCCACTTTTCCTCCAAACTCGGAATTCAGCGCCACAGAAAAAATGGCAAAAAAAGTCATGATAACGGCATTACCACCACTTTTTCACTGCCCCACCGAACTTGTAATGAGGCCTTTGGTGTTTTGACATCTGTGACGTCCATAGACCATCTGTGGATCTGTCCTTCAATAACTGGGCTCCACGCTCAAGCTTCCCATCTGTCTGATGTGATGGGGTGGGGTTTTTCATCATGAAAATCTCTGAATAATTGTTTGTCTCTTCTTCTTACTCCCTTAGGAAGAAATTAAACGAAAAAAAGAAAAATCATTCTCCACTAAGTATCTGGTTTGAGTGGTGTCCATGCAGATTTACTCCCTTAAAAGCATGTATTTATTTACTTATTTATTTATTGCATTTGTTGATAGTAAGTATCATGGTGCTGATAAGCTTAGGAAACAGAACACATGTAGAAATACGGAACATAAGCATGATAGTAAATGCAGCAGAGAGTCAGGTAGGGTCCAGGAGGGATACCCCAAGTTCAGGTTAGTCGTATTTGTCATATAATCAGGTTTTTATGCTTGGTGGGGTGACAAACCCTTGTTAGGTGTAGGCACTGGCTGGATCCGTAGGTCCAATCTTAGCAATTCTGCTATTTGCTACAATCTGGTGATAGTCCAGTCCTTGGGTTATAGGCATGGTGTTTTATTGGTGTACACAACCAGCATAGTCAATGTGGCATTTTAAGCAAGAGGTGGTGAAACTAAAAAGCTGACGTGCGTTTCGACCGTAGTCTTTATCAAGGCAGAGGTGAAGTGGCAACGCCACACCGATCCCGGCTCCAGATTAGGCCATCAAGCCTACACCTGGCACCCTAACGTGGGCTGACCAACTGCCAGCTCTACCACAAGCCTACTGCCACTTCACCTCTGCCTTGATAAAGACTACGGTCGAAATGCACGTCAGCTTTTTAGTTTCACCACCTCTTGCTTAAAATGCCACATTGACTATGCTGCTTGTCTACACCAATAAAACACCATGCCTATAACCCAAGGACTGGACTATCACTAGATTGTAGCAAATAGCAGAATTGCTAAGATTGGACCTACAGATCCAGGCAGCGCCCACACCTAACAAGGGTTTGTCACCCCACCAATCATCAAATTACTCGGGAACCCATGAGTTGGTTCCCAGACAAACCATGTGCCAGGCTGCAGGCAAATCTACAACCACCAATAGAAGGTGCGCAGGGGATCAGTTGTCCCAATCCTAAAACTCTAATCAGGTTTTTAGCAGTTTTATGAAGATGAGATAGGAAGCTTACTTTTGGATGTGGAGAAGTATGGTATTCCACAGGGTGGGGGCAATGACAGTAAAGCAAGTGCCCCCAGCTCTTTTTCTCAAGAATCTAGGAATGGCTAATGACAAGGTGGATGAGGATAGTAGGCAGGGAGTTTGGTTCCTTTGGAGATGCGTTGGGAGAGGAAGGAGGGAGCAGTGTTGTCGATGAATCTGTGTGTTAGGGAGAGAATTATGCTTTTATAGGTAACCAGTGAGTGTCACGTCTGGCATGGGAGATGTGGTCTGAGCACTTGAGACCCCAGACAGCCCGGGCATTGTTTTGGATCAGCTGAGGTTTAACCAGATTTTTTGAGGAGCTGCCTGCAAGGATGTACAGTTTACTGCGTATAATGGCTCTGGCAAGGGTGAGGCAGTTGTCAATGGATAGGCCTTTTCTGCTGAGGTTGATGAGTCTAGTGGTGTAGGACGCTGAGGAGGCGAGGGCCTTAACGTGTTTGTGCATGGATAATTCTGCATCTAAGTTAACACCCAGTGTTTTCACGTGGCTTGAGACACTGGTAGGGTTTCCATCACTGCAGAAGGAAGCAAAGACGGGGTATAGCCGGTAAAGATGGTATGGGAGCCTACTATGAGGAGCACCCTTTTTTCATCATTCAGGCAGAGATGGTATTCCACCATCCAGGCCTGAATGATGCTGAAGACTTGATTGATGTTTGAGGAATCAGTGGCTTGTTTACCAGTTAGTGTGAGCAGAATTTGGGTGTCTTCTGCAAAGTTTGTAGAGAGGATCCCGAGGTTATCGGGGTGGTCGAGCAAGGGTTTAGTGTACATGTTGTACAAAGTGGTTGAAATGCAGGAACCCTGAGGGACACCGTAGGGTACAGGTAAGGGGTCTGTAGATTCTGAGCCTGCAAAGACTCTTGAGGATCACTCGCTGAGAAAGGCTTTGATCCAGCAGGTGCCTTCTCTTGCCGTTGCGACTATCTCGGGATCAGGAAGATCATTACCCAACAGACATGGGACAGGGATGGAGACTTTCACTGTTACACGGCACTGGGTTGTTTTACCTCGCCAGCAGAACTCTACTATCAGCAGGGGCAGTTACTCTTTCTATCAAACCCACTAGTCCGATATTCAGGCCAATCAATATATTGGCCTGGCTGTACCCACTGCAGGGTGACAGCAGTGAGGCTAGCCACGGTGTCTCAGACCACAGGAGTTTTTCTCCCATTGATATACACATGTTCTAAATAGAGTTGAGTATTATTGGAAACTGGGATCTCTTCTGGAGACCCAGTGCCATTCCCACTCAGTGTAACAATTCACATTTGACCGCTCCTTGGCCTAGTGGGAAGTCCTCCTCTAAGAGGCCCACACTAATGATGTCTTCTACCATGAGTCCAACATTCACTATGTCTTGCTTGGGTAAGCCCGTGCAAGTAGGATCCCCTTTCCTATGGCCCAGCTCCTTACACACGAAACAACCTTTGGGTGATGAGAACACAGGTGTTCCAGTGTTAGAAGTGCCTGCACCCTTCTTTTCAGTGTGTACAGTTGAACTAAAGTTTTGGGATTTCCCTTCATACTTTTGGGGACCTGACTTCGAAGGGGAGTGGGTTGGACCTTTATCCTTCCCATACTTGTTAACTTTTTTGTCTGAAGATTTCTCTTCTGGTTTGAGTGTGCTCGCCTGAGCATTTTCCTGGACTTGAGTACTCACAAACCTGCTGGCAGCCTTTGCAAGCTTGCTAGGGTATTTGATAGTCTTGACCACAAGATGCTGGTGTAGGTCAAACTCACAATTCTTCAATACATGCTCACACGCAATCAAATTGTACATCCCTTTAAAAGTGTCAACTTTCTTACCAGCCACCCACCCGCTCAGATATTTCAATGACAAGTGTGTGAACACTTCAAATGTTTGCCCACTTTTCTTTCCGGGCTCTGTGAAGTTCTTGAGATACTGGTCTGGGGTTTTACAGAACTTTCTGAGGAGAGGAGGGCCTCCTTCATGTTTTCATAAACGGGTCTTTTCTCAGAAGTTAACTGAAGAATTGCATCAGTCCCTGGTGTTGGTAAGGGACTTGTCAGGGCTTTATCCCACAGTACCTCGTCCATCTCCTGTAGCTGATAAGCCAGCGCGAGTGCTTCAAATCAATCAAAAATATCCTTCCCCACTCCATAGGCCTGCACTAAGTCTTTGGGGATGTGCCGTTGGTGCTTATCCCAGGCACTCTGGTCTGAGCCAATACTGCCGCTTTCACTAGAGGTGGATTTGTTGGCCTCCTTCTCCTCATGCGCAGCTGTATGGTGGCCCTGTCCTGCTCTATGGTGACTGTGTCCTGCTGTTTCTGTTTCTCTAGCCGTAGGCTCCTCTCCTCAAGCAGGAGCCTTCTAGCTGCTACCTCATTAACATCCGGAACAATTACTGGGCCACTTAGAGACTGTGCTGA
This sequence comes from Ambystoma mexicanum, assembly GCF_040938575.1. Lineage (NCBI taxonomy): Eukaryota > Metazoa > Chordata > Amphibia > Caudata > Ambystomatidae > Ambystoma > Ambystoma mexicanum. The sequence continues at coordinate 935,494,098 of NC_090933.1, forward strand.
GGCATGGTCCCTGCGAGATGCTGCACTAGCCCCTGTCCTCACTGACAATGTTGAGTGCTGAGAAACCACACTTGCCCTCAATGGGATGGTTGGCGAGAAACACCCTAGCCCATCCCCTGGGGTCTTCTCCCCAACCGTTCTCCCCTCATACCCAAGCTTGGAGGCTGGTCAGCAACTCAGGTTTGTTAACCTTAGTGCTGTGGGGAAGTTCCCTCTCTTGACATAGGACATGCAGAACATCCTTGGTGATGTCTTTCACAGTCGCTGTGTCAAGATCCATGACTATTACAAATACCTAGCAGTGTCTAAACATTGCCTGCAACAGTTACAGTTTTTTTTATCATTGGGTGATTAAGCTGAGCGCAAGGCTCCAACTGATCTGACCACCAATGTAACAAATCAACCTCCAGGCCAAAAGTGGTCTAGGGATGAATATCGGTTTCTAAACCCTCAATCACCCCCACACCTCTAGTATACAGAAGGGACCCAAACAGATTGGAAACACAGGTCAATTTTAATCCTCCTTGTCCAATTTTGGTAACGTGGACAGAACGGCAGGCTTATCTGTGCAAGGTCGTGGATCATTGGTTAGTTGCAACACCACGAAAATACAATTATTACCCAATGATAAAAGAGACTGTCCAGTCAAGGTTGTGTAAAAATATCTACATTATTATTATCACAACAGACAGTTCAAGCACACTACAAAATACAACCCACCCTGCAAAGGAATGCAGAGGACAGACAGTTTCAAGAAGGAAAGGGGATGCACTATGGATACTGACAGGAGGGTACTCGGTAAAGTAATTAATCTCAATTTTTCAAGGATACTTGATTTCATCACAAAGGGGGCAATGGGTCGTAAAGTGTCACTAGGGTCCTGTGGAGAAGGACCAGTGGGACAGAATCACAATGTACCTTGTTCTTGTAGATGTTCTTGCTGCTCGACAGCATCGAGTCGGTTTCAGGGTGCATTGCAGCTTCTGCAACAGAGTTCAAGATGGGAGACAGCTTTGGGTTTTAGGCGGCAGTCAGTTTGGTGAGTGAGGCTGGATGGATGGCTGCAGGCTGGCCTACACGGTGGCTCGGGGTCAGGAATTGTTGTCTTAGTGCTGGTTGGCGTGTCTGAAGAACTGGCTGAGGCATCTTGGACGGCGTGAGCAACTCCAGCACGACAATAGTCAGCGGTGCAGATGGTTGCAGCTCGAGGGGCTCGAATGCCTCGAAAATGTGCTTTAAGGTGTTCAGTGGTTGATGCTTGCCAGTGTCCTCCTCCTAGCTTCTTCTCTGGGCTTGTGTCGTCCTTTAAGGTGGGTGGCCCAAGACTGATGAGAGTGTTGCAGGCAACAACCTTGTCCTTGGTTTGGTTCAGAGACTCTCTGACACTTCCCACCTAGGAAGATTGCTTGCACAGCCTAGCAGGGCATGCTCTGTGCTGGCTGGGTAACTGTTCTGGAGATGCAGGAATGGTCCTCTGGATTCAGTATCTCCCTCTGTTCCCTGGGAGATGTTTACGGGAGGGATCTTGCTTCCCTCTTGGAATTCTTGGCCTTGCTTCACTGGTGGAAGATGTAAGGAAGACGGCCCAATGAGTTCTTCTTGCCACTTTTTGCAAAGGCTTCAGATGATCTGCCAAAAGAGGGTCTCAACCTTCTTTTAAAGCCAAATGGGCCCCAGTGATTTGTGTAGGCTAAGCCTACCCTAGTGAACCAATCCTGGGTCCCTACCAACAATCTTCTGTTCTGCATAAGGTCATAACCAGAGTGCCTAGCAACAGGAAAGGTAAAGGGATGAAAACATGTACTACTAAGTCCCACCCATCTTTCTGTCTGCTGTGGATCAAAGGGTCTCGCTGGTTAATTGAGCTCTCTGTGGTTCCTGATTAAAGGTGGGTCTCCCTTGAAGTTGTGGCGAGAACAGACTTTCTGTCTCCATCAAATCACATACTCCTACCCTCTGAAAGGGGCCCCTCGGCAGAGGGTTGCCTACTGTAACCACATGTACCAGACATGAAATGTTCTATTCCCTTCATACTGAGGGGCAGGAGCTGGCTTCAGGGTGACAGAGTGCAGATCATAGGTTGTTGGGGGTTTTCCTGTCTTTTGTTAGCCTCTGCAGTTAGCCCCCATGTGGAACTGTTTGAAGTATACTCTATTGATTGCTAATTATTTTTTATTGCTGACACCATTCTGCAGCGCTAACAAAGGATAGGGTGGATCAATGGAGCCTTTGTAATTTAGCCTTTGGATTTTTCAGTATTGTTGAATGTGGGTATTAGAAAAAAGCTTTTACCAAGAAATTATCCTGCCCACAGTGCTAGATGCCCAGCAGGCTGAATTCAATTCTGAATACTGTTGAGTGTCGATACTCTCACTTTAATTGTTTTGTCAACATATCATCCAGTGCCGATTCAATTCTGAATTTCGTTGAACATCGATATTTGAATTTGAACTGTTTTCGTTAATGTATCATTAGGTTCAACCTTGTGCTTTCATTTACTTGGATTACTCAGCCCCTGCACATGCTATAAGGCAGTACTTGCCAATGTTAATTATTATCATGTAGCTTCATTCCATGAGTCCTGTGCAGTGCAGGCTGATCTATCATACAATTTTTTCACACAGCGCACACACTCACTCACATTGCTTCAGCAGGCTCTACAGAGTGAAGCAGTTGAAGCGCTCTAGACCTTATTGGTGACTCACACGTTACGCATACATGTAACATGTTTTTAAGGAGCGTCTGTCATACCGATGGGACTCTGTTCTGAGCCAAAAGGCATTCAGATTTTGTAACGAGCCGACAGGCGGGATTAGGACAGATTTCAGTCCTCCCCACTCTTAATGGTACGAAATTCCCCCTTGAGCTCACACTTTCTTCTATGCACATTAGAACTTGACAAGTATTAGGCAAATGACGCTTGCATTCTCTGTACACAGACACTTCCACACCAGGCATCACAGGCTCCAGAGCTCCCACGCCATTGCCGGTATATCAACTGACGTGGCAATTTGTATATATCATCAAAGGAATAACGCAGCTGTGTCAATGAATCAGGAATCCTCTAAGGGTAAGCACCAATCTTCCGATGCTCTACATCATCCTAATAGGTGCTGCTTACTTTTAATTCACCCACTAATATTGACATTTTGTGACCCATCCTTATTCATTATATTTTAGATCCTTTCAACCAAGCCTTAACAGGTGCTTTCAACCACACACCATTTACGGTTTCTCAAGTATTGGCCTCTTGATTATGGACCAGACTCACATTTAAGTAACAACCTCATTGCAATTTCTCACTAATATATGACAGTCATTTGGCCACTTGTAAAAGCAATTCACTAACTGAGGATTCTTTATACTCAGATTATACACAATACACAGAGCGATAGACACAGCTTCACTGGTACCAAGAAACCCTTTGGTAAGGCCCCTCATGCCCTGGATTCTTTCCTACGTTCTGACATGATGTCTTAAGCACTGACTATAAAGGCAAAAACTAATGGTACCTCTCTTCCCTTTCTCCCTCCGTTCTCCCTCTCTCTTACATTTTATGGATTATTGTTTTCGCTATGAATGTTGAAGAGGGAAAATGGGACGATCCCTTCCCCCGATTCTCATCCAGACCATGGCCTAGGACGTCACGACCCAAGCACCCACCGCAAGAGGAATTTGACCCACTCACAGCCACCCCAGATGTCAAGATCCACTGTGGCCATGCCCCACACAACCAAGGAAGCTGCCCGTCAATCAAACCACCTGCTGGAACCTTAGGTGAAGCTGGTACCGACCATATGGATCAACTCGACTAGACAGTAACCACAAAATACCGCCATCTTTAGAGCTGCCATGATGACCTAGCCAGCGGACGCGAACACACGTGCCATCAAGCACATTTAACACACATAGACACCAATCCACACGAAGAACATACTCGGTGCTATGACGTAGAGGACCACTCACACATGCATTGTTGTGTTTTCACATAGGCCAACTACAGCACCGCATAAACGCAAGACGCCAGAAGAGCTTGTGTACATGCTTGCAGACACTTCCTCGCTACTAGAACCATGAAGATATAACCCTGCATACGGACTAATCCATATGAGTCTCTGTCGCCCTCGCGACCCCCATAATATGGACTATATACCGCCACCCATATACCAGGCCAAGGTAGGCCGCAAAGACAGAGTCTCCAGGCCAGAGCAGCTCAGACAAAACTGCAAGGTGCTGATCATGCAGGCTGAGCCCCGACAAGAGCCCACAGCCAAGGTCTTAATGTTTCAATCTACGTGCCACGCTCCCCGCGTCAAGGTTACACCTGCCACTGCTAAATGCTCCCAGAGCTGAAATACCAATCAAATGCTCACAATTCTGCTCGAGCCACGGTCTCAGAACACATGACCGGGCCGACCTGATGCAATGCCAAGCCCCATGGACCAGAGAAGCTCTGGGGTCTCACGTCCAGGACACAGACTGCAAGAATGAAGTGACAAATTGGAAACCGACAGCGATGGGAAAGGCGTGCACACCAACTAATAGTCAGACCTGTCCATTGTCTACCACTGACACATAGTCATACTTTGTTGCCAGCACCAGTTACACTGCGAGCTGGGAACAACGATGGTCCCAGGCTTGGGGGCTCGCGGGTGAACCAATCAGAATACGAGGGGCCCACCACTGATGCCATTATAGGTTAGCCAATCACTAATCTTCCCCTTGTAACAATTCCCTTGTAGCAATTATTATGGATGGCCCAAGCGTACCACCTGACCCTTCCTCCACCACTAACAAACTTTCCTATATGTATCTATACTGACCCTACCACTCGGGGAGCCAACCCGAGATGGCGTTAGGTTTTGGGGACAGTCTTCCTAGGTGACGCACGTAGGCGCGTCATACAGCTAGAAAAAGGTCCTGCGAGCCCACCAGGATCGAGAGGTCTCACAGCAGTAACTCTTTGCTCTTGTGTGCGCCTCATACTCTGTTGGGGCACGGGAGGAGTTGGGGCCTCCCCAACCCCAGAGTTCCACGGACGGCCTTGCCGGCCCCCGGGAAATTACCCCGACAAGTTGGAGGCACTGCTGAGATCTGCTGAGACTGAGCGAGATCAGAGCAAGGCCGCTTGCGTCAAGGTGGCCCGGCAACACGGCCTCCTCTGCCATTGCCCCCTTTGGAGGACTACATGACCATTGCGAAACTGCGAGATGACCGGACAGCACAATCCGGAGATTGGCCGTCGGGAGCCGTATTCAGAAGTATGCCGCCCGCGGTTGACAAGTGTCCAGGCGTGGTACAGACGAGTGGAGGCGGCGAGCTGATTGGGAGGGGTACCCGCAGTCGAGCGGCACTGGCAGGTGAGAACTCCCTGTGATTATGGCACACACAACCAGCAATACAATGTTGTGCGGGAGGTGGGAGGAACTGTAAAGAGGGTGGCGGGTGGCTCTTACAGGGTGTCAAGAAAAAATGTTGATAATCGAGCAGCGATCGGTGTGTAAGGTGTAGCGGGGACTGGCATGAGGGCCGCCCCCTCTAGTGTTACAGAGCAGACTGGGTTGGGCTTCAAGCACCCACGTGTGACTGGCGGATTGCACTGATTAGTCGAGATCACGGACACCTGTATAAGGGGGCATGGCATTCCTATGAGTTGCCGTTGTAGATCAATGAATAGATGAGGATTCCTATTGATTGAGTGTTTTACCTCTGTGAATAGATGACGTATTCCCACAGCAGGTAGCTAGATTGTTTCTCAGTGCGGAAGATAACTGGTTGGTTAAGCTCCCCTAGAGAGGGGGCGTATCACATGTGAGGCGACGCAGAGTGTGCAATACGGTTATAATAATGAAGTAATTGGCGAATACTCCACTCCAGGTGTAGTGGGATGACAGCTGTAGGGATAACGGGGAACAAGTTTGTCAAATATGGCGCACATTCATCCTTTGTTGTAATTGTACATAGCGGTAACTCCTTGTAGTAGTTTGTGACGTCACCCTTTGGGCTTGCACGGGACACCGCGGTCTCATTCCTCCAAGAGTGATCGGGGCAGGGATGCGTGGTAAGGGAGGGGTGAAGGGGGAGAGGCGGCCACGTACAGAGAACGCCGGCACGCGCTCAACAGCGGGGGTCACACAAGGAGGTGGTGCCGCTGGTGGGAGGGGGACCAGAAGAGCATACACTGCGCAGGCAATGAGGGCAGAGGAGAAGGAGGAGGAGTTAGAAGTACTTCACAGGTGCGCTAAGTAGCGGCGGCACAGGAAAGACGGGGAAGCTCAAAAGCATGTCGTGCTGGGCACACAGCCACAGGGGGCATTGTGCGGCACAGGTCAAAGGGGGCCCTAGCTTTCGGAAGGAGAAGGTGACATTCTTCCTCCATAGTTCCATTTCCCTGTCATTCTCTTCCTCACATAAAGGAAGGTGACATTGCTGTAAAAGTAAAGAGGGAGGTGGCGCCCAGCACAAAGTATTGTGATAAAAAATTGTCTTTTCCTTACAGCGGAAAGTCGGAAGACCCCAACTTACGGGGCCAGGTTACAGTGGTGTTGGGAAAGTAAAGTTTTAAAGATGTCTACGGATTATAGGATAGAGGCAGGGGCAGGGTTAGGGCTCAGGGCCAACGCTATAACAATGCCAATCCTACATATTTGTGCAACACTAATACCACACAGGGATAAAATAGTAAAGTTCAGTATTGAATGGACACAAGGGACAGACAACAAAATAAGGATACCATAGCCTCCTCACGGCAGTTTTGACATGTGTACCCAACATTCACTGCTAGCGTATCTACATAACACATATAAGGGGAAGAAATTAGCGAGCCACCTGAAGGTTTTTGACCTCTGGAAGATGTTCCAGGGGTGTGCACCAGGGGTACCGGGGATGTTCACAATGCAGGGAGTAAAGGAAGAAAAGGTGAGTGGAGAGAGCGGGTGCAGCGTGCCCGGGAAACCACCCAGTGCTGAGGAGAGTGAGGAAGAATCAGAGGGATCGTTCATGGTTGTAGAGGTGAAGAAGGAAGGTGAGGAAGAGACACCCATAACCAAAGAAGTAAAGAAGGAAACGGAGGGGCTGTATCCAATGAGAGAGTTGAGGGAAGCAAGACGAGCACAACAGCAGCTGAGGGATATTCCAACCCTACATACAGCCCGCCACCCTACGCTCCAGCAGACAGTTACCAATAGGGGGTGGGCGCGAGGAGTGCAGCAGACATGAAACAAACATAGTTAAGCACTTGGGGAGAAAAAAAGGCACAAATTGACTTAGCAAGTATAGGACCAGACGAATGGATAGCAGCAAAGGTGCTACTGCAGCTTCGAGGGACATTAACAAGGGAGGCGGAAGAGGCGGTAGAGAAGGTAAGTAAAGAAGAAACAGAATACACACAGAGGGGGAGCGAGATAAGTAGCAAGGAGGAAGGGAGAATGACACGGGAAGAAGATGAGATGTTGGAGGTAATTAGCTTAATTGAGGGAAGCACAGAGCGTGCTGATCAAACAGTTCGAGCAGGAAGAGCGGGAAAGGAAGGAGAGGAGGAAGGGTAGCAAGGGGGACAAGGTAGGGTTAAAACAGCAAGAGGAAGAGCGAAGGAAATGAGAAGAGGAACGCATAAGGGGAATTGCAGAAAGGGTGGCACGCGTGGAGCAGCGGGAGGCCAGGAGAAAAGAAGAGGAACGAGAAGAGAATGACAGGGAAATGGGACTATGGAGGAAGAAGATTATATCGGAAAGTGCACGAAAGTATGAGGAGGGGAGAATTATAGAAAGTATACTGGCAAAGGAGGGCAGAATATGGAACAACAAGGAGGAAGAGGAAAGGGTACTAGAACAGGTGAGTGACGCAATAATGAATGAACTTTGTAGAGCAAGAGCGGAGGTAAGTGGTGAGGCGAGTAAGCAAAGCGATACAGCGCTAGGAGAGATGAGCAAGGAACATGGAGTAAAGACATATGCGTGTAGCAATAAGGAGGTAGCAACAACACCGGCCCAGAAGGACGCAGAGAAAACAGTTGAGTACACAGACATAGGGCCTCATTACATGGTAGGAGGTAACCAAGTCGCTATTAGCAGCATGGCTACTCCCTTACCGCATACTGGGTCAGAGTAGGCGGTATAGGGACTTACCGGGTCATTCCGACCCTGGAGGACCCGGTAAGTCCCCATGCCAAATACCATTCCCTATTCCCATTTGAGCCCCCATAGGGCTCAATGGGAATGGGGAAGGAGCTAATAACGGTACCGCAATTTGTGGTACCGTTATTAGCTTGGAAGTCCCTTAGCGGGTCCCGTCCTTAAGACCTGGTCAGACCAGGCGTTAAGGACGGGACCCGCTGAGGGACCTCATAGTAGGGCGCTAAGGGATTACTGGCACCGGTGACTTTACCGGTACCGGTAATCCCTTAGCGCCTACCGTGTAATGAGGCCCATAGACTTAAGGACAGTTACAGTGGGGGTAAAACGCCCAGGTACAGGGTTGACATTCTCAGATGGATTTTGCAGTGAGGAGGAGGAGGGATATTGCGGGGGACGAAGTGATGGAAGTTTGGAAGGGCTAAGCAAATTATACATAACACGCATAGACTGCGGGTCATCGTGGGATTGTGAGAGACGGGAAGAAGAAAACACAGGGAGGGAAAGTAAAAGACACATAAAACAAAGAACGCCACGACCATTGATACCGCCAGCACAACAGATGCCATATGTTAGTAGACTCAGAGACCTCACAGGACGCATAATGGAAGAATCAGCTGAAGCACATAGGAAGGGTCAGGTGAGTAAACAGAGGAGGAGCAAGAACATAGGAGGTGATAGAGTAATACAACACATTACTGACTTTATTGAAGAACTTTCTGACATGGAAGAGGAGAGCGAATACACGCACACATCCCCATACAGACGAACACCAGGGGAAGTGAAGGAGTACACTCTAGTGCCATTACTAGAAAGAGGGGGAGCAAGGCCACAATATGTCCTGTGGAAACATGCAGACTAAGAAAACATCAAATGCAGACTTCCATCCTTGATTGGAGGGGCCGGGAAATGGATATATGAAATGGAAAAACAAACTGCAGGACAAAAACTAGTGGTGGGTGATGTATATCCTTCAAAACAAAACAACAAAGGCAAGATACACCAAAGAAAAGATATGCACAAAGTGCAGACTGTGTAAAAGAAGTGAAGAATCACTAAATCACTTAGTGTTATTCTGCACAAAACTAAGAGATCTTCGAAATTTGTATCTAACCAGCAACATTGCTGACCTATGTGACCTAGATGCGGAGAAATGGTGGAGTCTAATTTATGCTTGCCAAACTCCAAAAATGAATTTTGTAACGGTCAAATTTCTAGAAAAAACTCTTAAAAGGCTAGACCATATCGATGAAGAAAATGCATTGTAAATAGTGAATTGATATGGTTAAAAAGATGCGTTGTTTTAGTGCTTAGTGTTTATTTATTTTTCACTGTCCAGTTTGGTCTAAACTTATTATTATTATTAAAACTTGTTTTAAGTATTCTGTTTCTAATTCGAACGGTTTTTAAATTACATTTAGCCTATTAAGGTTTTCCTGGTTTCCCTTGCATCTGACCTCTGTTTTTGTACTTGCCTGATGTTGATTGTTATGATCTCTTTTTGAAACAAAATTCTTTTCGTTGATTGTGAAAGGTTTGTAATAAACCAAATACACTTAAAACAATAAATAAATAAGAAAAAAGGTCTAGGATGAATGAGGACTGGAATGAAGGGCTAATACTAGGGCAAAAAGACTTGGTCGTAGGAGAATGATGAAAGCCTAGGATAAAAAAGGAAAGGTCAAAGGATTAGAATTAAGCATTAAAAGGACTAATGACTAGGGAGAAGGACTAGAATGGGTAAGTCAAAATACTAGGATAATGAACTAGGTTGAATGTCTAGGATAGAGGACTAGGGTTAGGATGAAGGTGATGAACTAGGACACAATATGAAAGAGAAGGACTAGTACTAAGGACCAGAATGAAGGAAAAGCACTAGCTGGAAGGACTAAGAAGGAGAGAAAAGATGGAGAATGACTAGGAAAAAGGAGGCTGAGAATGGAGAAGGTCAATAATGAAGATAAAGACTATTAGGTACTAGACGAAGGTGCAGGCTATAGGACTGGGATGATGTAGGAGGACTTGGCTGAAGGATTAAGGAAAAGGACTAATATGAAGGAGAAGCACTGGAACAAAGGAGTAGAACTATGATGAAGGACTATGACAAAAGACTAGCATGAAGGAAAGGGGCTAGGATGGAGATCTGGGATGGAGTTGATGGACTAGCATGAAGGACAGGGACAAAGGAGAAGGACTAGGAGAAAGGAGGGGACTACAATGAAGGACTTGGACAAATTATTAGAACAAAGGATAGGATGAAGAGAAGGACTCGGGTGGGGGGAGGGATTACAAATTAGGTCAAGGAAGGAGGAGAAGGACTAGTATGAAGTAGTGTGACGGACTGCAATCAAGGTGAAGGGCTATGGCGAAGGAAAGACTAGGATGAAGGACTAACACTGGAATGCAAAACTAGATAGAAGGACGAAGGAGAATGAAGGAGGAGAAGGACAACAGAGAAGGACTAGGATGAAGAGCAAGGCTAAAAGCCGAAAACTAGGATCAAAGGACTAGGATGAAGTATTAGAAAAGAGAAGGACTAAGACAAAGGAAAATGACTAAGATGAGGGGCAAAGGAAAAGGACGTGGATGAAGGTCTAGGAGGAGGGATATGGATGAAGATGAAGAAGTAATAAGATAAAGGATTAGGTTGAAGGACTAGAAAAAAGAAGATCCAAGATGAAGTTCCAGCATAGAGGTCAAAATTGAAAGAAAAGGACTATGACAAATGTCTAAAATGAGGTCTAGGGCCAACGGTAGGACTAGGATGAAAGAGAGGCCAGAATGGAGACCTAGGATGTAGGAGAAGAAATAGGGAGACAGACGGTTTCATACAAAGACTCAAGAAAACAGACTAATACGCAGGATGAAGGACTAGCATTTAAGAGAAAGACAAGGACAGAATACATGGATGATGGAGAAGGGTTATGATGAAGTAGAAGGGTGAATGAGAAGGAATAGGATGAAGGAGGTTTAGTATAAGGGTCTATGAAAAATAGGATCTAGGACGAATAACTAGTATGAAGGCTTTGGTCAAGGAAAATCTTAGATCTAATGAACAGCAATTTTCAAATTATTCCTGCACTTAAAGGTAGAGCAAGTCATTAATAAGCCTAAGGAACTTCAAATTATTTAATGCTGTTTAAATCCTGCTGTCAATCTCCTCTTACTATCTTTTTGAATCAGGCAGAGGCTTTAAACTCAATTTTTATTTAAAAAATCTAGCTTCTCCAAGGTATTTCAATTGTGTACCTGTTATTGACTCCCATAAGCTTCCCATTCCCACCTCTATTGTCTTCTGTTTTTATTTTTAAACCTATTGTTCCTGAACATATTGCTCCTCTGATTGAAGTTGTACACCAAAAGTGTAAGGAAGAGAATGCACCACCTGCCTTTGTTGCCAATCTTCGTGCTGATTTGTTGGCAAGTCCCCTTGCAGAATTAATTAAGTAATCACTACTTGAACGCTTTGTTCCTGACACCCTCAAGCTACATTTTCGATCCTTCAGCTTTATCCAATTATTGTCCCAATGAAGTTAATACTCTTAATACTCTTAAACTTCATCCATTTGGTGAATTCGATGTCCTGCTGGGTGCCTAACAGTAAGATGTTAGGCCTAACCACGCAAATAGACTGCCTTGCAGCTGCAAGGGGTGATATATTGTCAGGCACCAAAACTGAGCACCTCACCTTATTTCAATGCACTACGTCTTTACGACATTACCACTGTTAACAATAAGTGTGCTCTGAGGCCTATGGGCCTGTAGCGCGTTAAAGAATTAAAAATAAATACAATAAAATAGGTGCTATTATCTCAATTATCACAAACTGTCAGAGTCTTAGATGCTGCAATTAAATGGTTGCAATCTTTTCTCACTAATTAGTTCCAGAAGGTTTGTCTTGGTCCATTTGTATCTTCTTCTGTCCAGATCAATTGTAAAGTGTTGCAGGGCTCTGCACTGTCTCCTTTGTTGGTCAATATTTATATCCCCACTCTCGTGTTTATTCTCCTGATATCTGAATGGTTATATCATTTATCTGCTGATGATATACAGATTTATTTCAAGGTCAGAGGACATATGCAAGATTTTCTTTCTTTCCCTTAAATCTTGCATGGATGAGCTTAGATGTTGTTGAGTGGCCTTCAAATAAATCCAAAAGAAACATACGTGATTCTGTTTGGTCCAAGATATAGGCTTAAGAATCTTGACCTTCTCCCTAGCCACCCTCCTTTCTTTGGTCTTCCTATTTTCTAGGCAAATAAAGCAAAACAAAACTGGATGTTATTTGGAAAGCAGACTTAGATCTGTCTGCTGAAATTGGAGTAGTAAAGTCTGTATTCCACAAGCTCCGGTCCCTTGATCGGACCCTCCCTTTTACCATGCTATCGTGTTTAGGTGCTTGATTCATTCAAAATTGGACTGTGCTAGGGCCCTTTATGATGGCATCCCAGATTGCCAATTGGACCAAAATCTCAAAGGGTCCAGAATGCTGCTCTGTGCCTGGTCCTCGGACTGTTCACATATGATCACATCACTTGGCCAAGGTCATTTTTGCATTGGCTTCCACCCAGGTGTATGATCTTTTTTAAGATCAGATGCTTGGTTCGTAGGCTAAAAATCTGAAGAGCCACAGGCCGAGTAAACCGCTGTTCAAATATTCCCCTGTCATTATGCCCCCCACCCAGAACAACTATAGTGAGAAAGACTGTACACCTACTGGGGGTAATTCATGGAATAAATGTGCAGCAAAATTTGTGGCACAAGCGTGAATATGCTAGCGTACGTGTGCGAATCACACGCGTGCGATTCATGGAAGGCTCTGCACATGTTTGTCCCGGGATGTGTGCCTAATCCGCGCTTACCTTACACGTCACTGCGACTTTCCAAACGCGTGCACGACAGGAACGGGGAAAGTGCACAACTTGCGCACACACCTAAAAAGGGGGCGGAACAGGGGGAATGTGGAACAACGCTTGAAAATGTAGGTGTTACGTGGGAAGTACCGCTGGGAAACACACGCAACGCCCACACGCTAGTGAACAACACGTATTCATGGAATCAAAAAGGGAAAATCTGCACAAGTCAAAACACACGCACATGCACAAATACGTCCGCCACACGAAAGCAGGCGGAAGCACCCCCACGCAGCATAAAAGTGTACACAAACAACAAACAAGCATTTACAACTACGATGAATGTCCCATTCTTCGCAGCAGTGATCGTGGGACACCGCAGTAGGAGGAGAATAGCCAGGCCCCACATTTTTTTGACCAGCACCAGCCTTTTTGGGATACCTGATGACCAGGTCTATGGAAGGTATAGGTATCCACCTCATATCATCCTAGACCTGGTCACTGAGTGGGAGGATGAACTCACATCACCCACCCTGTGCTCTCAAGCATTGAGCGCCTTGGAGAAGGTGCACAATGTACTGCATTTTTTGGCCACTGGGTCATTTCAGCAGACAACTGCCATAGTGGGGGGTGTCTCACAGCCCATGCAGTCACGTTGCCTACACCAGGTGTTGGCAATCATCACTGCACGCCCCTCAGTCCGCAGGCACATATACATGCCCATAACACCTGCAGAAAGGCAGGCCATGGTCCTGGACTTCTACAGGGTGGCACACTTACCCAAAGTGCTTGGTGCCATAGATTGCACCCATGTGGCCCTACGTCCACCAAGGGCCACTGAAAACATCTACCGCAACCGCAAGCACTGGCATTCCATGAACGTGCAGGTTGAATGCGATGCCAAGGGAATCATCACCTCTGTCCATGCAAACTATCCAGGGTCCACCCATGACAGTTTCATATACAGAATGTCTGCCCTGATCGGGCCCTGGAAGCCGGGATGCATGGTGACACATGGCTCATAGGTTAGTACAAATGCCTGTGCACATGCTTGCATGTCACACACAGACAAATACACAAACCCAGCTAATGACAAACATCATCACCTCCCCAGGGGACAGTGCCTACCCACTGAGCACCCACATGATGTCGCCAATACGGAACCCCACCACACCACCCTAGGTAAGATACAATGCAGCCCATATTGCAACCAGGGCCATAGTGGAGCACACATTAAGAGTGGTCAAGTCACACCTGCGCTCCCTTGACCGCTCTGGCGGCCAGCTACTATATGCACCCCCAGTAGTGTGCAGGATCATTGTGGCAGCATGTGCCCTGCACAGCGTCGCAACACGGCGGGGCATACTAGTGGACATGGTGGTGCCCCCACATCCCCAACCACATGCACAGGGGCTGCTCATGGGAGGGGAAGTGTACGTGGCGAGGCAGCCTGGACCCAGCTTGTGGCCACATTTTTCACCTAAACTCCCACCCCTACGGAGTGCACACAGGCCTGGAACATACCAGGTGACAATCGATGATGACAAAGAGACAGTCAACAGTCACAACCTTAACACCCTGAGAATGTTTTCACGGAAGTGCTACATTGTGTGCATCCCTAGCTACTTAAACATAACCAAAAGTAACACATGAAAGGTGCATATCCCACCACCCCCCTGCAAAACAGGCCATGTAAATCACTGGTATGTCACCCAAACCCTCCCAACACCCATGACCCCTGTCCTCCATGCTATGCCATGGCATGCAACAGCTGAACAGCCAACCAAATGCACAACACATGACACTATCATCATTAAGTGCAACGTGAGAAATGTAAACAGGCATGAGACATTCACACATGATATGGAACCTGATGAACTCACTTGGCAAAAATCTCCCACACATACAAAGGGGGTCATTATGAGTATGGCGGTATGCCCTAGATGGTCCTGGCACATCACTGGCACTGTCCATACCATACCGCCATATTATGAGTAACCCTGGCACGTGGCGGGCTGTGTGGTGGTCGCCACAGCTGCACCTGCAGCTACCACTACCAGTGGTCCTGTGTCAGCACATGTTACTTACTGTCAGGTCGCAAGGGTGCCAGGGTCGGATGCAACAGCAGCATCACCTGGAGCCGCACGGGGTGGTGACATGGCTGCACCAGCATGTGGCTGGACATCCTGCCCCTGTGGTGCACCCCTGCCTCTTCCCGCTCTACGGCCACCCTGGCCGCCCTGGACTCCACATACTCCCTGGTCACCCCGGCCACGTGCCTGACCACTCCCAACACTGGCCGGACACCCAGCTGAGCTCCCCATAACCTTTGGTGGCCTCACAACCATGGCATGGATGGATTAATGCCAATGGGAGCTGCACTGAACAGTTGTCTTGGTCAAGTGGGGTGAAGGGGGCATGGTACATGATGGTCGATGCACCCCTGTGCTCCTGCAAGGCTGCCCAAAAATACAATAAAAACGTATACGCAACCCCTGTAGCCCACATGCATGTAAAAAAAACTCACGCAGTACGCTGTGGCACCCAGGAACACAAAAAAGCATATGCAATTAACACGCGGGCTACTATGACCTCAATAAATGGGGTACGCGACAAACAGGGGCACCCGCAGTGGGAAAAATAGCGTTCAATAGCGTGCATGACTCACCGTCTGCGTGGAAAAGAAATATGCGTAGGTACTGTAACCACTGTGAAGTAATCGCGTGTGAACCCCAAAGTAGGAAAAACACACGCATCGGTCTCCACTGAAAGCATGTACAGCGCGCTGCAGACCCACGCGGACAATTAACACGTGCAGAAGGAAATGCCTGCGCATGTCATGTCTCTTATGCGCTTACGCGCTAAGCCCCTTTCCTCAGCTGACATGCTGTTTTTTCACGTGCCAATTCACTCTGCATCAAGCTGGCCACGCAACAACACACGGAAGACCACGCTCCTGCCCAGAAGGCCATTTTCCTGCCCCCCAGGGACCCGGGGAGCCTCCTACAAGCCATCTGCTGCTGCCTGCCTACCTGCCTGCCTGCTGCCAACAGTGCCTGCCATTTGGTGTGTGCACATCAGCCATCTGCACGGGTCCAGTTGCTGTGACCACCCCTGCTGTAACAGAAGACTCCGAACTGGTATCCCATCACTCCACAGTCCAGCCCCAGAAGCCAGTTGCCCACCCACTCCTGCCACGGGGGTTGATATGTCCGACACAACACCATCCAGCACCAGTGGCAATCCCCAAGCAGGGAGGCAGAGGGCTGCCAGCTTCAGTGCTAATGAAGTTGGCATCCTGGTGGAGCAAGTCCTGGGGCATTATGATGCCCTCTTCACACCATTGCGCGCCGACAAGGAAGGACAGAAGAGGCTCTGGAAGGACATAGTGGGTGCCATCAACGTGGAGGGAGTGGCACCCTGCGACATCAAACACGCCCAGGAGCGCTGGGAGGACTACAAGTCCAGGACCCTCAAGAAGGCCTGGCGCCTCTTGGACGCCGCAGATCCAGTGGGGTGCTGGGCCCACCTTACCACCCTGCAGATGAGGGTCCTGGAGCGTATTCACCCAGTGCTTCATCACCAGATCCTCAGGATGCATTCCAGTTTAAAACAGTGCATGTTGCAGTGTGGTGGTAGTTAGCTACTTGGCTGTATGTGTGACATGGGTCATGTATGGATGTGTGATGCAGGGACATGATGGTGCTACATGTGAGTCCAGTCAGGCGTGACCCACATGGATGGTGTATGTGTTACAATGCATCATGCGAAGCAGCAGCCAGATTTGAACACATGTATGCATGCCTGTGTCTGTACTTGGACATGTTGGGGTGTGAGAGATGGGTGCTGCTGTTATGGACATGCATGGTGTACATGTCCGTGTGTCTGAGTAGTGTATGAGGTACTGGTAAACGCCATGGATGCATGACACATGTCCATGACGATGTGTTGATTCACTGATACAACCTAGTCATCCTTGTATCCACTGTGTCTGGGGGTATACGAGGCCAGATGCATGACACTCCGGTGATGTGTGTGCATGTGATCAGCATGTCCCATGATGCATGTGAGTTTCAGCCCACCATTGGATGTTTCTACGGTGCCTTGGACATGGATGCAAATGTTTGTTGCATGTGCCATGGCTGTTCCTGTATGTGTGTTGCCTGCACTGACCCATGTGTTGTGGAGGGACATGATGGAAGTGATGTTTGACAGTGCCACTCATTTGCTATTGTTTTGTGTCTAGGGGACTATTGTACAGTACCCTGATGCTTGTGTTCAATGTCTCCCTTTACACAGCGGCGAGTGAAGAAGACGGCGGAGACGACGCTGTGGAGGAAAGTGGCAGGGATGCCTCCACCGGCCGGCCACGCAAGGCCCAGTCACCCTCCCGGAAAATTCCATTATCCGGGAGCGAGGGGACTGATGCCGCGTCCGCCACTACGGCTGCAACGAAAGTGGTGGGTGAGCCCCTACAGGCGGAAGACGGTGTGGTGTCATCCAGGTTGGTGGTGTGTACAGAGGAGGAGGAGGCCGCTTCCGAGCCGCACATGGGGCCTGGTGGGGGTGGTACCACTGGTGCAAGTGGTGCAGTCCAAGGGCAGGAGGCAGCACAGGTCACCGCGGAGGTGCCTGTGCATGTCACTGTCCTGACCCTGTGACTGCATCACCATGTACCAGTGGGGATGCCCCGTCCCAGGCCCGTCTGCAGATAGGAGGGAGGTACACATCATCTGGCACTCCACTACCTGTGGACGTGGGGACCCATGACAGGATTGAGTCCGTCCTGATTGTAATCGCGTTGTGCGCACGTGTCATTCGTGATGACGTGCGTGCTTCCTGGGGGGACCACGCACGTCATCATGAAGAGATGTGTGCCAACGTGGCCCAGTTGGGAAGGATCATGATCGGGGGTTTCCTCCATGTACCACAATGTCTTGCGGCCCTCTCCTCCTCTGTGCACACTATACGCCAGTCGTTCTCCGTGCCGTCTTCAGGCCCAGATGCCACCATGGACCCCTGTGAACCTACCCCAACCAATGCAGCCAGGCTGGTGGAGATCCCATCCCTTCCACAGTCGGGAGTCGGAGCTCCAGCACAGGTGTTCACCCCAGCAACTGGACCCCTGGCAACAGACGATGTGCAGGCACATACAAGCAGGGCACCTGCAAGACAGCCCCGGGTGTTGCCATCTATCCAGAGGCAGTCGTGGTGGCGACGGCAGGCAGCAGAAAGGTGGCAGCAGAAAGGCGGCGGCAAGCTCGGCGTAGGAGGCATGTGGCCTCAGGGCCCTCTTCATCATTGGGGCAGGCATTGGCTGGCGGGTAGGAGGACCCAGGATTGGGAGTGTCTTCCGTGTGGCAGCGGTTGGGCCAGCGAATAGGTGCAGAGCGGCGGCGGGCGGAGAGGGCACGGCTCACAATGGTCAGGGCGGAGAACTCCATGCACAGGGCTTTGAGGCGGGCTGAGTGCCTCAAGGCAACTCGCAGGGAGTTGGAGGAGGCCATGGCTGCATCCCTGCGAGACCTCGAGGCCAGGGAAGAGACCCACCTCCGGAACATCGGCGTGGAGTTCGATGATGCCCTGGCCCGGGACATCAAAAAGTGAGCAGTCAGACTAGCCCGCCGCCTTTGTATATAGTTATTTAGGTTTAGGTTTCATTTGGTTCTTAATATTATTTGGAGTTCACAGACTTTGCTCCACTTTTTCTAAATAGTTGTATTTTAGATAGGGTTTTAGGTAGGTTTCCTTTTGTTTTGGGATAATGGACCCTTCAGACTTTTCTTTTCAATATTACTGACATTTACATACTTTTTTTTATTTTCACATGGAGTAATGTTTTTTTATGTTTTTCATCTTGGGATTTATTTCTATGGACTTTGGGGATGGACCACTTTTATTTTTTTCATGTTTTGGATTTTTATTTTTCCTTGGATTTCACTTTCTTTTTCACATTACATTCATTATTTCTTTATTTGCATGTGTGATTTTCACAGTCATTTTTTTTTTTTTAATACATTTCATTATTCTTCATTCTTGTTGTGGTCCACTATGATTTCTTTTGTGCATGTCTCCATGAGCATTGGCTCAATCATGTGTTGCCACTGTGTGGCTCTGTAGGACATTTGTTGATGGGCATGCTGGTTCTTTTCAGACTCTCATGGCATGGGTAATTTACTAGGGAGTGGGTACAGTGGATCGTTGGGTGTTTGTACTGGGGGGTGGGGGTGTGGGATTTGGGTTGGCATTAGGGCCATGGTTCTGTATTGTTACAAGGTGGTGTTTGGGGGGGCATGAGCCGGGGCCTGCTGGCAGGTGCCTGTCAATTGGGGGGGCATGAGTCGAGGCCTGCTGGCAGGTGCCTGTCAATTGGGGGGACATGAGTCAGGTCCTGCTGGCAGGTGCCTGTCAATTGGGGGGGCATGAGTCAGGGCCTGCTGGCAGGTGCCCGTCAATTGTGGAGGGGCAATGAGTCGGGGCCTGCTGGCAGGTGCCTGTCAATTGGGGGGTAGACATGAGTCGAGGCCTGGTGGCAGATGCCTGTCAATTGGGGGGGCATGAGTCAGGGCCTGCTTGCAGGTGCCTGTCAATTATGGGGGGGAGGGGAACATGAGTCGGGACCTGCTGGCAGGTGCCTGTCAATTGGGGGGGCATGAGTCGGGGCCTGCTGGTAGATGCCTGTCAATTGGGGGGACATGAGTTGGGGCCTGCTGGCAGGTGCCCGTCACTGGGGGGTGGGTGGGGGGACATGAGTCGGGGCTCCAAAGTGCATGGTGCCATGTGGTCTGCCTGCGGGGCATGGGGAGGGTGGATGGGCTGCCTGCGGGTCATGGGGAGGGTGGATGGGCTGTCTGCGGGGCATGGTCAGAGTTGATGGGCTGCCTGCGGGGCATGGTCAGGGTGGATGGTCTGCCTGCGGGGCATGGAGAGTGTGGATAGGCTGCCTGCTGGGCATGGTCAGAGTGGATGGGCTGCCTGCGGGGCATGGTCAGGGTGGATGGGCTGCCTGCGGGGCATGGGGAGGGTGGATGGGCTGCTTGCGGGGCATGGTCAGGGTGGATGGTCTGCCTGCGGGGCATGGGGACGGTGGATGTGCTGCCTGTGGGGCATGGGGAGGGGTGTAGGGTTGTCCCCTGTGGCGTGGTCTGGCTGCAGGGGGTGCATGTGGCTTCTCACCACACTGCTGCGTGAATATGGGTCTGCAGGAGTGAGAATTACACACTGGCGCGGGTGGGGTATGCGTATTCCAGGGCTGCGCGGGGAGTTGTACACGCAATTTCACTGGCGCGAGTGGGGTACGCGTATTCCGAGGGGTGCACGGGGAGCTTTAGACGCAATTCCGCTGGTGCGAACGGGGTACATGTATTCCGAGGGGTGCATAGGGAGTTTTACATGCGATTTCCCTGGCGCGCGCGGGATACGCGTATTCCAAGGAGTGCGCGGGGAGTTTCACACGCGATTTTGCTGGCGCGAGCGGTGTATGCATATTCCGAGGGGTGCACGGAAAGTTTTATATGCGATTTTGCTGGTGCGAGTGGGTTAAGCGTATCCCGAGGGGTGCGCGGGGAGATTTAAATGCGATTTCGCTGGTGCGAGCAGGATATGCATTTTCCAGGGGTGTGAGGGGAGTTTTACAACCAATTTTGCTGGCACAAGCAGGGTACCTGTTTTCCAGGGGTGCGCAGGGAGTTTTACATGCGATTTCGCTGGTGCGAGCGGGGTACGCGTATTCCGAGGGGTGCGCAGGAAGTTTTACACGCAATTTTTTTGGCGTGAGTGGGGTATGTGTATTCCAGGCATGCACAGGGAATTTTACACGCGATTCTGCTGGCGCGAGTGGGGTACGCGTATTCCAGGGGTGCACAGGGAGTTTTACACGCAATTTCACAGGCGCGAGTGGGGTACACGTATTCTGAGGGGTGCGCAGGAAGTTTTACACCTGAATTTGCTGGTGCGTGAGGGCTGTATGACATTTTTAGCACGTTTTCGTGGTTGGGGGGCTGTAATCTGGTCCACTGGCCTTTGCGCCATGTAGGGGATTTGTGCGAAGTTTTTGGCGCACGGGGCGGGGTTGGTGGCATAACTAGTGCTGCTACAGGGTCGCTGCACCACTCTGCGCCTTGGCTAGTTATGGATGTACGTATCGATGAATACGCTGTGGGTGAAAATGGGTTTTGGCGCAAGCAGCTAGCGCGCGCTGGCACACGCTCCCTCTCTGCAATGCCCGCATGCGCTACTTCTGCGCTAAATTCTATGAATTACCCCCACTGTCTCCAACATGCACTGTCTAGTCATAGTGACAGGAGAAGGGTGTCGCGTAACATAATTAGGATGCTTCATGGGCAGA
This sequence comes from Ambystoma mexicanum, assembly GCF_040938575.1. Taxonomy (NCBI): domain Eukaryota; kingdom Metazoa; phylum Chordata; class Amphibia; order Caudata; family Ambystomatidae; genus Ambystoma; species Ambystoma mexicanum. The sequence continues at coordinate 935,515,430 of NC_090933.1, forward strand.
GGGGTGTTTGCGACAATTCCACAGCATGGGCAGAATGACAATTGATATATAGAAACATTTTACAACTTTAATGAGTGTTATTTGTGAGGGTGCTCTAGATTGTACTGTAACTGTGAAAGTGAAAGGTGAGTTTGAAAGATTTTACACAATATAGGAGGAACAGATGACCAGGTCAAGTAGGCTGTCTCCAACTGGTGCAATATCAGTGATGAATTGTGAAAGGATAAGCGTAGATAATACAGAACATTGTGACATGGGACATTTGCACCTTTTCGTCTGTGTGCACCTGTTGGGCAAAGAACAGTGCTTTCCACAGCAAATGATTGTATGCAAGTGATGGAAATGATGGTCCAGGGTGTGCACAAAATACTGTATTTTAACATATTATTTACATACTCCTGAGACAGGAGCACAGTAATGCCACTATAAATTAGCCTTGGGGCCACAGCACTGTCATAGTGATTTCATCATTGACGCTGGAGAGCTGCAGAATGTGAGCACAGCCTTATTGTTTTGCAAACTACCAAAATAATTAATTTTAATGCAAGACTGTGGCAAAAAGACATGGGACAACCTATCCATAACAACAAGGAAAACGTTCTTTCCATCAAAAGGCAATAACAGTCTTGGCCAACTAATCGCTGAAAGGACACATTTCTCTGGTCTCCCCTTAGGCTGGGCTTTATAAAGTTGGTGATAGAGAATGAGTTTCTCTCCATATTCCCCTCTGTGCATGAATACAGTACGTGGGGCCTCAGTCTGAGTTTGGTGGTAATTCTGCCGAATTACTGACAAAATTAGTTACGGTTACCTTCACTTAGTCCTGTGGGTTTATGTCTGCACTTCCTTGCACTTGCCACCAGCTGGCTGTTTTGTTTTATTTAACTTATTTATTCCACTTTCCCATTTACTGCACTTTCCCGTCTCCCTTCCCCACGCACTTTTCCTCTCCCCCTTCCCATGCACTTGCGCGATCTGAATGACACCTGGAATCGTGGGATTGTCCTCCCTTTGTTTCTCCCCCCCCCCTTGCCTCGTCGCGCCTTCAAACACTTGTGTATAGGCGCGTTATAAATGTCATATCATATTATATCATATCATATCATATCATATCATATCATATCATATCATTACAAGTGGTAGTAGGAGCGATGTTAGTCCCCATTTTTGGGTCCATCGGACTTGTGGCAAAATTAAAACGAGCAGTAATTCTGCAACGGTAATTCCATCAAGTTTTGCGCTAAAAGTGTAGGATTTACCTTCAACTCTTTGCTGGAGGTAAATCCTCCACTTTTCCTCCAAAATCGGAATTCAGCGCCACAGAAAAAATGGCAAAAAAAGTCATGATAACGGCATTACCACCACTTTTTCACTGCCCCACCGAACTTGTAATGAGGCCTTTGGTGTTTTGACATCTGTGACGTCCATAGACCATCTGTGGATCTGTCCTTCAATAACTGGGCTCCACGCTCAAGCTTCCCATCTGTCTGATGTGATGGGGTGGGGTTTTTCATCATGAAAATCTCTGAATAATTGTTTGTCTCTTCTTCTTACTCCCTTAGGAAGAAATTAAACGAAAAAAAGAAAAATCATTCTCCACTAAGTATCTGGTTTGAGTGGTGTCCATGCAGATTTACTCCCTTAAAAGCATGTATTTATTTACTTATTTATTTATTGCATTTGTTGATAGTAAGTATCATGGTGCTGATAAGCTTAGGAAACAGAACACATGTAGAAATACGGAACATAAGCATGATAGTAAATGCAGCAGAGAGTCAGGTAGGGTCCAGGAGGGATACCCCAAGTTCAGGTTAGTCGTATTTGTCATATAATCAGGTTTTTATGCTTGGTGGGGTGACAAACCCTTGTTAGGTGTAGGCACTGGCTGGATCCGTAGGTCCAATCTTAGCAATTCTGCTATTTGCTACAATCTGGTGATAGTCCAGTCCTTGGGTTATAGGCATGGTGTTTTATTGGTGTACACAACCAGCATAGTCAATGTGGCATTTTAAGCAAGAGGTGGTGAAACTAAAAAGCTGACGCGCGTTTCGACCGTAGTCTTTATCAAGGCAGAGGTGAAGTGGCAACGCCACACCGATCCCGGCTCCAGATTAGGCCATCAAGCCTACACCTGGCACCCTAACGTGGGCTGACCAACTGCCAGCTCTACCACAAGCCTACTGCCACTTCACCTCTGCCTTGATAAAGACTACGGTCGAAATGCACGTCAGCTTTTTAGTTTCACCACCTCTTGCTTAAAATGCCACATTGACTATGCTGCTTGTCTACACCAATAAAACACCATGCCTATAACCCAAGGAGTGGACTATCACTAGATTGTAGCAAATAGCAGAATTGCTAAGATTGGACCTACAGATCCAGGCAGCGCCCACACCTAACAAGGGTTTGTCACCCCACCAATCATCAAATTACTCGGGAACCCATGAGTTGGTTCCCAGACAAACCATGTGCCAGGCTGCAGGCAAAACTACAACCACCAATAGAAGGTGCGCAGGGGATCAGTTGTCCCAATTCTAAAACTCTAATCAGGTTTTTAGCAGTTTTATGAAGATGAGATAGGAAGCTTACTTTTGGATGTGGAGAAGTATGGTATTCCACAGGGTGGGGGCAATGACAGTAAAGCAAGTGCCCCCAGCTCTTTTTCTCAAGAATCTAGGAATGGCTAATGACAAGGTGGATGAGGATAGTAGGCAGGGGAGTTTGGTTCCTTTGGAGATGCGTTGGGAGAGGAAGGAGGGTGCAGTGTTGTCGATGAATCTGTGTGTTAGGGAGAGAATCATGCTTTTATAGGTAACCAGTGAGTGTCACGTCTGGCATGGGAGATGTGGTCTGAGCACTTGAGACCCCAGACAGCCCGGGCATTGTTTTGGATCAGCTGAGGTTTAACCAGATTTTTTGAGGAGCTGCCTGCAAGGATGTACAGTTTACTGCGTATAATGGCTCTGGCAAGGGTGAGGCAGTTGTCAATGGATAGGCCTTTTCTGCTGAGGTTGATGAGTCTAGTGGTGTAGGACGCTGAGGAGGCGAGGGCCTTAACGTGTTTGTGCATGGATAATTCTGCATCTAAGTTAACACCCAGTGTTTTCACGTGGCTTGAGACACTGGTAGGGTTTCCATCACTGCAGAAGGAAGCAAAGACGGGGTCTAGCCGGTAAAGATGGTATGGGAGCCTACTATGAGGAGCACACTTTTTTCATCATTCAGGCAGAGATGGTATTCCGCCGTCCAGGCCTGAATGATGCTGAAGACTTGATTGATGTTTGAGGAATCAGTGGCTTGTTTACCAGTTAGTGTGAGCAGAATTTGGGTGTCTTCTGCAAAGTTTGTAGAGGGGATCCCGAGGTTATCGGGGTGGTCGAGCAGGGGTTTAGTGTACATGTTGTACAAAGTGGTTGAAATGCAGGAACCCTGAGGGACACCGTAAGGTACAGGCAAGGGGTCTGTAGATTCTGAGCCTGCAAAGACTCTTGAGGATCACTCGCTGAGAAAGGCTTTGATCCAGCAGGTGCCTTCTCTTGCCGTTGCGACTATCTCGGGATCAGGAAGATCATTACCCAACAGACATGGGACAGGGATGGAGACTTTCACTGTTACACAGCACTGGGTTGTTTTACCTCGCCAGCAGAACTCTACTATCAGCAGGGGCAGTTACTCTTTCTATCAAACCCACTAGTCCGATATTCAGGCCAATCAATATATTGGCCTGGCTGTACCCACTGCAGGGTGACAGCAGTGAGGCTAGCCACGGTGTCTCAGACCACAGGAGTTTTTCTCCCATTGATATACACATGTTCTAAATAGAGTTGAGTATTATTGGAAACTGGGATCTCTTCTGGAGACCCAGTACCATTCCCACTCAGTGTAACAATTCACATTTGACCGCTCCTTGGCCTAGTGGGAAGTCCTCCTCTAAGAGGCCCACACTAATGATGTCTTCTTCCATGAGTCCAACATTCACTATGTCTTGCTTGGGTAAGCCCGTGCAAGTAGGATCCCCTTTCCTATGGCCCAGCTCCTTACACACGAAACAACCTTTGGGTGATGAGAACACAGGTGTTCCAGTGTTAGAAGTGCCTGCACCCTTCTTTTCAGTGTGTACAGTTGAACTAAAGTTTTGGGATTTCCCTTCATACTTTTGGGGACCTGACTTCGAAGGGGAGTGGGTTGGACCTTTATCCTTCCCATACTTGTTAACTTTTTTGTCTGAAGATTTCTCTTCTGGTTTGAGTGTGCTCGCCTGAGCATTTTCCTGGACTTGAGTACTCATGAACCTGCTGGCAGCCTTTGCAAGCTTGCTAGGGTATTTGATGGTCTTGACCACAAGATGCTGGTGTAGGTAAAACTCACAATTCTTCAATACATGCTCACACGCAATCAAATTGTACATCCCTTTAAATGTGTCAACTTTCTTACCAGCCACCCACCCGCTCAGATATTTCAATGACAAGTGTGTGAACACTTCAAATGTTTGCCCACTTTTCTTTCCGGGCTCTGTGAAGTTCTTGAGATACTGGTCTGGGGTTTTACAGAACTTTCTGAGGAGAGGAGGGCCGCCTTCATGTTTTCATAAACGGGTCTTTCCTCAGGAGTTAACTGAAGAATTGCATCAGTCCCTGGTGTTGGTAAGGGACTTGTCAGGGCTTTATCCCACAGTACCTCGTCCATCTCCTGTAGCTGATAAGCCAGCGCGAGTGCTTCAAATCAATGAAAAATATCCTTCCCCACTCCATAGGCCTGCACTAAGTCTTTGGGGATGTGCCGTTGGTGCTTATCCCAGGCACTCTGGTCTGAGCCAATACTGCCGCTTTCACTAGAGGTGGATTTGTTGGCCTCCTTCTTCTCATGCGCAGCTGTATGGTGGCCCTGTCCTGCTCTATGGTGACTGTGTCCTGCTGTTTCTGTTTCTCTAGCTGTAGGCTCCTCTCCTCAAGCAGGAGCCTTCTAGCTGCTACCTCATTAACATCCGGAACAATTACTGGGCCACTTAGAGACTGTGCTGAGGCATGGTCCCTGCGAGATGCTGCACTAGCCCCTGTCCTCACTGACAATGTTGAGTGCTGAGAAACCACACTTGCCCCCAATGGGATGGTTGGCGAGAAACACCCTAGCCCATCCCCTGGGGTCTTCTCCCCAACCGTTCTCCCCTCATACCCAAGCTTGGAGGCTGGTCAGCAACTCAGGTTTGTTAACCTTAGTGCTGTGGGGAAGTTCCCTCTCTTGACATAGGACGTGCAGAACATCCTTGGTGATGTCTTTCACAGTCGCTGTGTCAAGATCCATGACTATTACAAATACCTAGCAGTGTCTAAACATTGCCTGCAACAGTTACAGTTTTTTTTATCATTGGGTGATTAAGCTGAGCGCAAGGCTCCAACTGATCTGACCACCAATGTAACAAATCAACCTCCAGGCCAAAAGTGGTCTAGGGATGAATATCGGTTTCTAAACCCTCAATCACCCCCACACCTCTAGTATACAGAAGGGACCCAAACAGATTGGAAACACAGGTCAATTTTAATCCTCCTTGTCCAATTTTGGTAACGTGGACAGAACGGCAGGCTTATCTGTGCAAGGTCGTGGATCATTGGTTAGTTGCAACACCACGAAAATACAATTATTACCCAATGATAAAAGAGACTGTCCAGTCAAGGTTGTGTAAAAATATCTACATTATTATTATCACAACAGACAGTTCAAGCACACTACAAAATACAACCCACCCTGCAAAGGAATGCAGAGGACAGACAGTTTCAAGAAGGAAAGGGGATGCACTATGGATACTGACAGGAGGGTACTCGGTAAAGTAATTAATCTCAATTTTTCAAGGATACTTGGTTTCATCACAAAGGGGGCAATGGGTCGTAAAGTGTCACTAGGGTCCTGTGGAGAAGGACCAGGGGGACAGAATCACAATGTACCTTGTTCTTGTAGATGTTCTTGCTGCTCGACAGCATCGAGTCGGTTTCAGGGTGCATTGCAGCTTCTGCAACAGAGTTCAAGATGGGAGACAGCTTTGGGTTTCAGGCGGCAGTCAGTTTGGTGAGTGAGGCTGGATGGATGGCTGCAGGCTGGCCTACACGGTGGCTCGGGGTCAGGAATTGTTGTCTTAGTGCTGGTTGGCGTGTCTGAAGAACTGGCTGAGGCATCTTGGACGGCGTGAGCAACTCCAGCACGACAATAGTCAGCGGTGCAGATGGTTGCAGCTCGAGGGGCTCGAATGCCTCGAAAATGTGCTTTAAGGTGTTCAGTGGTTGATGCTTGCCAGTGTCCTCCTAGCTTCTTCTCTGGGCTTGTGTCGTCCTTTAAGGTGGGTGGCCCAAGACTGATGAGAGTGTTGCAGGCAACAACCTTGTCCTTGGTTTGGTTCAGAGACTCTCTAACACTTCCCACCTAGGAAGATTGCTTGCACAGCCTAGCAGGGCATGCTCTGTGCTGGCTGGGTAACTGTTCTGGAGATGCAGGAATGGTCCTCTGGATTCAGTATCTCCCTCTGTTCCCTGGGAGATGTTTACGGGAGGGATCTTGCTTCCCTCTTGGAATTCTTGGCCTTGCTTCACTGGTGGAAGATGTAAGGAAGACGGCCCAATGAGTTCTTCTTGCCACTTTTTGCAAAGGCTTCAGATGATCTGCCAAAAGAGGGTCTCAACCTTCTTTTAAAGCCAAATGGGCCCCAGTGATTTGTGTAGGCTAAGCCTACCCTAGTGAACCAATCCTGGGTCCCTACCAACAATCTTCTGTTCTGCATAAGGTCATAACCAGAGTGCCTAGCAACAGGAAAGGTAAAGGGATGAAAACATGTACTACTAAGTCCCACCCATCTTTCTGTCTGCTGTGGATCAAAGGGTCTCGCTGGTTAATTGAGCTCTCTGTGGTTCCTGATTAAAGGTGGGTCTCCCTTGAAGTTGTGGCGAGAACAGACTTTCTGTCTCCATCAAATCACATACTCCTACCCTCTGAAAGGGGCCCCTCGGCAGAGGGTTGCCTACTGTAACCACATGTACCAGACATGAAATTTTCTATTCCCTTGATACTGAGGGGCGGGAGCTGGCTTCAGGGTGACAGAGTGCAGATCATAGGTTGTTGGGGGTTTTCCTGTCTTTTGTTAGCCTCTGCAGTTAGCCCCCCATGTGGAACTGTTTGAAGTATACTCTATTGATTGCTAATTATTTTTTATTGCTGACACCATTCTGCAGCGCTAACAAAGGATAGGGTGGATCAATGGAGCCTTTGTAATTTAGCCTTTGGATTTTTCAGTATTGTTGAATGTGGGTATTAGAAAAAAGCTTTTACCAAGAAATTATCCTGCCCACAGTGCTAGATGCCCAGCAGGCTGAATTCAATTCTGAATACTGTTGAGTGTCGATACTCTCACTTTAATTGTTTTGTCAACATATCATCCAGTGCCGATTCAATTCTGAATTTCGTTGAACATCGATATTTGAATTTGAACTGTTTTCGTTAATGTATCATTAGGTTCAACCTTGTGCTTTCATTTACTTGGATTACTCAGCCCCTGCACATGCTATAAGGCAGTACTTGCCAATGTTAATTATTATCATGTAGCTTCATTCCATGAGTCCTGTGCAGTGCAGGCTGATCTATCATACAATTTTTTCACACAGCGCACACACTCACTCATATTGCTTCAGCAGGCTCTACAGAGTGAAGCAGTTGAAGCGCTCTAGACCTTATTGGTGACTCACACGTTACGCATACATGTAACATGTTTTTAAGGAGCGTCTGTCATACCGATGGGACTCTGTGCTGAGCCAAAAGGCATTCAGATTTTGTAACGAGCCGACAGGCGGGATTAGGACAGATTTCAGTCCTCCCCACTCTTAATGGTACGAAATTCCCCCTTGAGCTCACACTTTCTTCTATGCACATTAGAACTTGACAAGTATTAGGCAAATGACGCTTGCATTCTCTGTACACAGACACTTCCACACCAGGCATCACAGGCTCCAGAGCTCCCACGCCATTGCCGGTATATCAACTGACGTGGCAATTTGTATATATCATCAAAGGAATAACGCAGCTATGTCAATGAATCAGGAATCCTCTAAGGGTAAGCACCAATCTTCCGATGCTCTACATCATCCTAATAGGTGCTGCTTACTTTTAATTCACCCACTAATATTGACATTTTGTAACCCATCCTTATTCATTATATTTTAGATCCTTTCAACCAAGCCTTAACAGGTGCTTTCAACCACGCACCATTTACGGTTTCTCAAGTATTGGCCTCTTGATTATGGACCAGACTCACATTTAAGTAACAACCTCATTGCAATTTCTCACTAATATATGACAGTCATTTGGCCACTTGTAAAAGCAATTCACTAACTGAGGATTCTTTATACTCAGATTATACACAATACACAGAGCGATAGACACAGCTTCACTGGTACCAAGAAACCCTTTGGTAAGGCCCCTCATGCCCTGGATTCTTTCCTACGTTCTGACATGATGTCTTAAGCACTGACTATAAAGGCAAAAACTAATGGTACCTCTCTTCCCTTTCTCCCTCCGTTCTCCCTCTCTCTTACATTTTATGGATTATTGTTTTCGCTATGAATGTTGAAGAGGGAAAATGGGACGATCCCTTCCCCCGATTCTCATCCAGACCATGGCCTAGGACGTCACGACCCAAGCACCCACCGCAAGAGGAATTTGACCCACTCACAGCCACCCCAGATGTCAAGATCCACTGTGGCCATGCCCCACACAACCAAGGAAGCTGCCCGTCAATCAAACCACATGCTGGAACCTTAGGTGAAGCTGGTACCGACCATATGGATCAACTCGACTAGACAGTAACCACAAAATACCGCCATCTTTAGAGCTGCCATGATGACTTAGCCAGCGGACGCGTACACACGTGCCACCAAGCACATTTAACACACATAGACACCAATCCACACGAAGAACATACTCAGTGCTATGACGTAGAGGACCACTCACACATGCATTGTTGCGTTTTCACATAGGCCAACTACAGCACCGCATAAACGCAAGACGCCAGAAGAGCTTGTGTACATGCTTGCAGACACTTCCTCGCTACTAGAACCATGAAGATATAACCCTGCATACGGACTAATCCATATGAGTCTCTGTCGCCCTAGCGACCCCCATAATATGGACTATATGCCGCCACCCATATACCAGGCCAAGGTAGGCCGCAAAGACAGAGTCTCCAGGCCGGAGCAGCTCAAACAAAACTGCAAGGTGCTGATCATGCAGGATGAGCCCCGACAAGAGCCCACAGCCAAGGTCTTAATGTTTCAATCTACGTGCCACGCTCCCCGCGTCAAGGTTACACCTGCCACTGCTAAATGCTCCCAGAGCTGAAATACCAATCAAATGCTCACAATTCTGCTCGAGCCACGGTCTCAGAACACATGACCGGGCCGACCTGATGCAATGCCAAGCCCCATGGACCAGAGAAGCTCTGGGGTCTCACGTCCAGGACACAGACTGCAAGAATGAAGTGACAAATTGGAAACCGACAGCGATGGGAAAGGCGTGCACACCAACTAATAGTCAGACCTGTCCATTGTCTACCACTGACACATAGTCATACTTTGTTGCCAGCACCAGTTACACTGCGAGCTGGGAACAACGATGGTCCCAGGCTTGGGGGCTCGCGGGTGAACCAATCAGAATACGAGGGGCCCACCACTGATGCCATTATAGGTTAGCCAATCACTAATCGTCCCCTTGTAACAATTCCCTTGTAGCAATTATTATGGATGGCCCAAGCGTACCACCTGACCCTTCCTCCACCACTAACAAACTTTCCTATATGTATCTATACTGACCCTACCACTCGGGGAGCCAACCCGAGATGGCGTTAGGTTTTGGGGACAGTCTTCCTAGGTGACGCACGTAGGCGCGTCATACAGCTAGAAAAAGGTCCTGCGAGCCCACCAGGATCGAGAGGTCTCTCGGATGCCTATGACATGTGAGCCTGTCCCTGCCTGTTTTATGTAATAAACAGCAGTAACTCTTTGCTCTTGTGTGCGCCTCATACTCTGTTGGGGCACGGGAGGAGTTGGGGCCTCCCCAACCCCAGAGTTCCACGGACGGCCTTGCCGGCCCCCGGGAAATTACCCCGACAAGTTGGAGGCACTGCTGAGATCTGCTGAGACTGAGCGAGATCAGAGCAAGGCCGCTTGCGTCAAGGTGGCCCGGCAACACGGCCTCCTCTGCCATTGCCCCCTTTGGAGGACTACATGACCATTGCGAAACTGCGAGATGACCAGACAGCGCAATCCGGAGATTGGCCGTCGGGGGCCGTATTCAGAAGTATCCAGCCCGCGGTTGACGAGTGTCCAGGCGTGGTACAGACGAGGGGAGGCGGCGAGCTGATTGGGAGGGGTACCCGCAGTCGAGCGGCACTGGCAGGTGAGAACTCCCTGTGAGTATGGCACACACAACCAGCAATACAATGGTATGCGGGAGGTGGGAGGAACTGTAAAGAGGGTGGCGGGTGGCTCTTACAGGGTGTCAAGAAAAAATGTTGATAATCGAGCAGCGATCGGTGTGTAAGGTGTAGCGGGGACTGGCATGAGGGCCGCCCCCTCTAGTGTTACAGAGCAGACTGGGTTGGGCTTCAAGCACCCACGTGTGACTGGCGGATTGCACTGATTAGTCGAGATCACGACACCTGTATAAGGGGGCATGGCATTCCTATGAGTTGCCGTTGTAGATCAATGAATAGATGAGGATTCCTATTGATTGAGTGTTTTACCTCTGTGAATAGATGACATATTCCCACAGCAGGTAGCTAGATTGTTTCTCAGTGCGGAAGATAACTGGTTGGTTAAGCTCCCCTAGAGAGGGGGCGTATCACATGTGAGGCGATGCAGAGTGTGCAATACGGTTATAATAATGAAGTAATTGGCGAATACTCCACTCCAGGTGTGGTGGGATGACAGCTGTAGGGATAACGGGGAACAAGTTTGTCAAATATGGCGCACATTCATCCTTTGTTGTAATTGTACATACCGGTAACTCCTTGTAGTAGTTGGTGACGTCACCCTTTGGGCTTGCACGGGACACCGCGGTCTCATTCCTCCAAGAGTGATCGGGGCAGGGATGCGTGGTAAGGGAGGGGTGAAGGGGGAGAGGCGGCCACGTACAGAGAACGCCGGCACGCGCTCAACAGCGGGGGTCACACAAGGAGGTGGTGCCGCTGGTGGGAGGGGGACCAGAAGAGCATACACTGCGCAGGCAATGAGGGCAGAGGAGAAGGAGGAGGAGTTAGAAGTACTTCACAGGTGCGCTAAGTAGCGGCGGCACAGGAAAGGCGGGGAAGCTCAAAAGCATGTCGTGCTGGGCACACAGCCACAGGGGGCATTGTGCGGCACAGGTCAAAGGGGGCCCTAGCTTTCGGAAGGAGAAGGTGACATTCTTCCTCCATAGTCCCATTTCCCTGTCATTCTCTTCCTCACATAAAGGAAGGTGACATTGCTGTAAAAGTAAAGAGGGAGGTGGCGCCCAGCACAAAGTATTGTGATAAAAAATTGTCTTTTCCTTACAGCGGAAAGTCGGAAGACCCCAACTTACGGGGCCAGGTTACAGTGGTGTTGGGAAAGTAAAGTTTTAAAGATGTCTACGGATTATAGGATAGAGGCAGGGGCAGGGTTAGGGCTCAGGGCCAACGCTATAACAATGCCAATCCTACATATTTGTGCAACACTAATACCACACAGGGATAAAATAGTAAAGTACAGTATTGAATGGACACAAGGGACAGACAACAAAATAAGGATACCATAGCCTCCTCACGGCAGTTTTGACATGTGTACCCAACATTCACTGCTAGCGTATCTACATAACACATATAAGGGGAAGAAATTAGCGAGCCACCTGAAGATTTTTGACCTCTGGAAGATGTTCCAGGGGTGTGCACCAGGGGTACCGGGGATGTTCACAATGCAGGGAGTAAAGGAGGAAAAGGTGAGTGGAGAGAGCGGGTGCAGCGTGCCCGGGAAACCACCCAGTGCTGAGGAGAGTGAGGAAGAATCAGAGGGATCGTTCATGGTTGTAGAAGTGAAGAAGGAAGGTGAGGAAGAGACACCCATAACCAAAGAAGTAAAGAAGGAAACGGAGGGGCTGTATCCAATGAGAGAGTTGAGGGAAGCAAGACGAGCACAACAGCAGCTGAGGGATATTCCAACCCTACATACAGCCCGCCACCCTACGCTCCAGCAGACAGTTACCAAAAGGGGGTGGGCGCGAGGAGTGCAGCAGACATGAAACAAACATAGTTAAGCACTCGGGGAGAAAAAAAGGCACAAATTGACTTAGCAAGTATAGGACCAGACGAATGGATAGCAGCAAAGGTGCTACTGCAGCTTCGAGGGACATTAACAAGGGAGGCGGAAGAGGCGGTAGAGAAGGTAAGTAAAGAAGAAACAGAATACACACAGAGGGGGAGCGAGATAAGTAGAAAGGAGGAAGGGAGAATGACACGGGAAGAAGATGAGATGTTGGAGGTAATTAGCTTAACTGAGGGAAGCACAGAGCGTGCTGATCAAACAGTTCGAGCAGGAAGAGCGGGAAAGGAAGGAGAGGAGGAAGGGTAGCAAGGGGGACAAGGTAGGGTTAAAACAGCAAGAGGAAGAGCGAAGGAAATGAGAAGAGGAACGCATAAGGGGAATTGCAGAAAGGGTGGCACGCGAAGAGGAAAGAGAAGAGAATGACAGGGAAATGGGACTATGGAGGTAGAAGATTATATCGGAAAGTGCACGAAAGTATGAGGAGGGGAGAATTATAGAAAGTATACTGGCAAAGGAGGGCAGAATATGGAACAACAAGGAGGAAGAGGAAAGGGTACTAGAACAGGTGAGTGACGTAATAATGAATGAACTTTGTAGGGCAAGAGCGGAGGTAAGTGGTGAGGCGAGTAAGCAAAGCGATACAGCGCTAGGAGAGATGAGCAAGGAACATGGAGTAAAGACATATGCGTGTAGCAATAAGGAGGTAGCAACAACACCGGCCCAGAAGGACGCAGAGAAAACAGTTGAGTACACAGACATAGGGCCTCATTACATGGTAGGAGGTAACCAAGTCGCTATTGGCGGCATGGCTACTCCCTTACGGCATACTGGGTCAGAGTAGACGGTATAGGGACTTACCGGGTCATTCCGACCCTGGAGGACCCGGTAAGTCCCCATGCCAAATACCATTCCCTATTCCCATTTGAGCCCCCATAGGGCTCAATGGGAATGGGGAAGGAGCTAATAACGGTACCGCAATTTGTGGTACCGTTATTAGCTCGGAAGTCCCTTAGCGGGTCCCGTCCTTAAGACCTGGTCAGACCAGGCGTTAAGGACGGGACCCGCTGAGGGACCTCGTAGTAGGGCGCTAAGGGATTACTGGCACCGGTGACTTTACCGGTACCGGTAATCCCTTAGCGCCTACCATGTAATGAGGCCCATAGACTTAAGGACAGTTACAGTGGGGGTAAAACGCCCAGGTACAAGGTTGACATTCTCAGATGGATTTTGCAGTGAGGAGGAGGAGGGATATTGCGGGGGACGAAGTGATGGAAGTTTGGAAGGGCTAAGCAAATTATACATAACACGCATAGACTGCGGGTCACCGTGGGATTGTGAGAGACGGGAAGAAGAAAACACAGGGAGGGAAAGTAAAAGACACATAAAACAAAGAACGCCACGACCATTGATACCGCCAGCACAACAGATGCCATATGTTAGTAGACTCAGAGACCTCCCAGGACGCATAATGGAAGAATCAGCTGAAGCACATAGGAAGGGTCAGGTGAGTAAACAGAGGAGGAGCAAGAACATAGGAGGTGATAGAGTAATACAACACATTACTGACTTTATTGAAGAACTTTCTGACATGGAAGAGGAGAGCGAATACACGCACACATCCCCATACAGACGAACACCAGGGGAAGTGAAGGAGTACACTCTAGTGCCATTACTAGAAAGAGGGGGAGCAAGGCCACAATATGTCCTGTGGAAACATGCAGACTAAGAAAACATCAAATGCAGACTTCCATCCTTGATTGGAGGGGCCGGGAAATGGATATATGAAATGGGAAAACAAACTGCAGGACAAAAACTAGTGGTGGGTGATGTAAAAGGGTTGTTAATTTCAATACTGGTGACGCAACAGATGACATTTGGAAGAGGGCAGGATTCCCAGGGGTAACTATAAGTGACACATCACATGATGGGGGGCAATTTGCAAATTGCAGACATGCACAGTGGCAGGCGCTGAGGGTGCAATACCCAGACACTTCAGATATAGGAGCAATAAAGTCACGCAAAATGCATGAGAATGAAGATCCTGTTGATTACATCCAGGAAATTCAGGAGAAGTGGTGCCTGGCAACGCAGGAACCGTGGGACAAAACACTAGCCATTTTTAACCACATATTGATTCAAGGCCTTCCAGAACCAGTGCAGAGAGAATTAAAGAAGTTAGTAGGGATGGAAGCAAAGGCATGGCCCGAGATACATCTGACAATAGTACACCATTGTAGGATATGGCAAGAAAAGATGAAACAGATAGAGGAAGACAGAAAGGCAGAGGAAGCAAAACTGGTCCAAAAGAAACTGTCCAAATATGCACTGCAAGGTGCACTGATAACAGGCCCCACCCAGGCCACACCGACACCATACACTACACAACAACAAACAGCATCACCACAGCAAGCACAAATGATGGCCCAGCAAATGCCACCACCCCACCATATACAGCACAATACACAACACAGATGGGAGGTGGCTACACTCAAATGGTAAACGGATACACAAACAACTACTGGGGAAGGGGTAGCACACGAGAGGGCGGGGATTTGGGCAAACAGCACCGCAGCAAGGGGGAGGGTTCCGGGGGCAGAAACAATATTGGCAGCAGGGATACTCAGACAGCACTGGGGGATACCCATGGCAAGCACTGGAACCACCAATGTGCTGGACATGTGGCCTGATAGGAAAAAATGTCACGCATGTGCAGAGTAAGACTGACACAAGCAGGTTGGGAGAGCAAGGGCAACAGGGTTACAATGGGGGACAACAATTATACCAACAACAACAGCCGCAGCAGGGGACAGAAGCACTAACACAACAACAAGCACCACCGCCTCAGCAACAACTACAAACATACACACCACTGCAACAGGCCCAACAACAGGCAGCAACAACACAACAACATGTCCAGACAGTACAACAGCTCACACAAATACAAGACAATAAATTACTACCCGCAGACACACCAATACAACAGACACATCTGGGGAGGGTGACAATATTGGGTCATAACCCCTACACAGGGAGTGGACAGTCACTATTCCCACAATAGGACAGCCCACAGACGTCTTTGATGTGTCCCATCCCATCGGTAACACCTAACCCTGTGGAGGAACCACGCATAAAGGTGGCGATAGGTGACAAAATATTTTCTTTCCTAGTTGACACAGGGGCCACTAGGTCCTGTATTAGGGAGGGAAAGTTCAACTTATCAGGCGAAACTATGCACACTCAAGGATTCTCTGGGGCTCGAGGACTGGATCCTTTCATTGATAAGATCTCCTTATCCATTGGAGGTCACAACCTGTCTCTACCACTGCTATACTCAAAGCAATAGCCAGTAAAAATACTAGGGAGAGACATCATGAGCAGGCTGAACATGACTATATCCTTTACTAATAAGGGAATAGTGTGCTCCACACCAGGCATCAACATTCTCACAGCACGACACATACTCCAGACTTACTGTGGCAAAACTGTAGCAAGGGCAGAGCCAGTGGATGGGGACCTCTTCCAATATGGGATGGACATGGCACTAGCATGGTTACCAGGAATTGAGGGCAAGGTGTGGAGGAGACCAGTAGCTTACCTTTTCAGACCAGAAACACCGACCAGTGAAGGGGAAGGGGCTATAATATCAGTTGACATAGAAAGCATTGTGGCAACCACAGACTATATTGCAGTTCACGCACAGGATGGGGAAGGGAAAGCATGGAGAGCAGTAATAGAACTGGCAGAAGGATACAGGCTAACACAGGTGTCAGATGAGGAGCTGTTTTCAGATGAAGCAGGAGATGGGGAGATTGTAACGCTCACCTGACTCCCACGGAGGCGCCGGCCTGGTTTGCGCTGCGGTGGCCTCTTCCAGGGTGGTGCGCAGGACTCGGAAGATGGACTGGACCAGGCCCCCCAACTCTTGCTTGCCTGGCTCGCTGAAGTACCCTTCTGTAGGCGAAAATAGGGGATTAAGGGTGTGCAGGGTAAGTAATCGGTCTCCCTCTTTCCCCTCTCACTCTCCTTGACACCCCTCTGTGATTCAGCGCAACAGCTCACCTTAGGGTCTGGAAGGGCGAGCTCTCCATCCTGCCTCTGATGCAGGGGCGCGTAGATATTCAGTTGCTTCACTGGATTTTCGGATTGGTGAGAAGCAAACTTGCTTGGCTTCCAGGTAAGTTTTTTGATTAATGGTTCCCCTTGTGTCCATGCGTTAATGTTCTAACGCTAATGTCTTTTTCCCCATAGGGGCCGGGGTACGGAATGCCGGGGAACAGGCACCGACCCGAGATGAAAGGTGAAATCCTTGTGGAAATCAGGTAAGTCTTTAATGAGCGTTTTGATAATGTCTTTTCATTTGCCCATTAACGCTGATGTCTTTTTCCCCTTAGGGGCCGGGGTCTGGAACTGCCTGGATGCGGCGCGGACCCGAAATGAAAAGGGAATGACCCAACAGGTAAGTCTTAACATGGACTCTTAGCTTCTCTTCTCCCTTCTTTCTCTCACCTTTGTTCTTGTCTTTTTCTCCCTAGGTGCTGGGGAGCGACTGTGGATCCGGATGGTCGCTGCTGATGGAGGCGCCCTGTAAAGGTGAGTAAATGCAGCGCTGCAGCAGTCAATGCGATGAGTTTTTAAAATAAATGTCTTCCTTTTCAGGATCGTTGGCGAAATGTCTCCAGGTTGCAGATTTAACAGGTAAGGTCTTTTCCTTCTTCTGTTCTCTTGTTCTATTCCTCTGCAGGTGATCAGGATGCTGGCAGGCGTGGAAGAAGTCAAGATGCAGGAGCAGACACGGTGAGCGTCCAGCTGCTAGATGCAGAACAAGGCGAAGCACGTGTGGCTGATCGGGTGTGGTTTAAATAGCCTTGGAAGAAGTTCCTGGAATGTGTCCTTCCTCCAATCAGGTATGTATCCTTCCCCGACCACACCCGGTGGTAAAAGAGTCCCACAGGAAAAGTAGTTCTGGCCTCAAGATGGCCCGGCTGTTGCAGCATGGTCTGGATCAGGTAAGTTTACACCAAGCACCTTTAAACACAAAGTCATCTTTTATGAGCCTGGCGCCTTCGGCGCCAGGACTGTTGTCCAATATGAGCCTGGCGCCAAAGGCGCCAGGACTGAGTCCACAGGGCCCCTACTTGGGGCTGCTGGGACTCCTCCCGAGGGCATGATGCCTGCTTCCGGGGGTGCTGGGCCGGTCCTGGTGCTCCGGGGGCAGGTATCATGACAGAGATGTGTTCCAGATGAACGTCTATATTTGGTTAAGAGTGACATAGAAAGAGGTAGCACAAAAAATGGCAATGGTACTAGAAGCACCAACCACTACCCAGGTACCCTTCTACGAGGAAGATTTAGCAGCAGTACCCACCTCTCTATGGACTATTAGTCCATATGACGTAAGCTGCATAAAGAGCATTGGGGGAGTACAAATAAGAAAGGTGCAATGCTGCCCAGGGTGAAGCAATGCCCACTATCCAAGGAAGCTGATGAAGGGATATATGAGACAATAACTGCTGTAGTGAACAGAGGGATATTAGTACCATCAGAATCGCCATGCAAAACTGTGGTGTATCCTGTGTGCAAGGCAAAGGGAGGGTCCTGGCGTTTCATACAAGATCACAGGCCTCTCAACCAAATTGTAAAGGCAGAGTACCCAATAGCAGCTAGCCGAGCAACCATACTGTGCAGAATACCAGCTGAGGCGTCACGATTCACTGTGATCGCCCTCAAAAATGCCTTTTTCTCAATACCCCTACACCCTGATTCACAAGACTTAACAAGTTTCACATACCGCAACACAAAGTGGAAACACACTAGACTGCCACAAGGGTACACAAGGGTACTGCTAGTCACAATTTCAACTGCACCAGTACTAGCCACCCCCAACTACAAAGAGCAATTTTACAAATTCTCACATTGTGATACTGCAGTAATGAAAGCAGTACTGACACAAAAAACAAGCATGGGACATAAGCCAGTGGCATTTTACAGTGGCCATTTGGATCCTGTAATGATGGGTAATTTCCTGTGCGAACAGAGCCTAGCCGCAGCAGCATTTGCGGTTGAAAAATCCTCCTCAATAACCATGGGATGGCCCACCACGCTATACATGGAGCACACCCTTTTTGCAATACTGAACAAGCCAAAATCCACATTGACCACTCAAAGAGCTACAGGTAACGAGATCATACTCTGGAGCTGAAAATAGTAAGATGCAGTAATGTTAACCCAGCCCGATTTATAGCAGAAGAAGTGGAAGACAGAGAACACTCACATGAATGCACACAGGCAATTGAAATTTACTCAAGTACCACTAGAGTAGAAGAAAATGCCCCAGAGGGGTGAGAGATAATGTACATAGATGGGTCATCAACAATTCATCAGATCAATGGGATAAAAAGGACAGGAGCAGCAGTAGTACGATTGAGGGAAGACTGGACTTATGTTCAATTACCATAACACTATTCTGCTCAAGCAGCAAAGCTAGTAGCACTCATTTTGGCCTTAGAAGAAAGCAATGAGAAAAGAGTAACTATATATCTGACAGTGCATATGTTACATCAACAGTACACTCAGGACTAATAAAATGGCAAAGAAGGGGATTCAGAAGAGCAGACGGTACCGCGGAACAACATGCTCTCCTACTGGCTGAACTAATTGACGTAATTAATTACCCGGAAGAGGTAGCATTGGTAAAATGTCAGGCCCACACTAATGGGGATGACCCAATATCAAGAGGTAACGAAACAGCAGATGCACATGCAAAACATGCTGTGTATTCTGGCGAGACGTGGGCCCTCCCAGAAAAACAAAAAGATAAGGGAGGTTTTGACAGATGTTGATGAAGGATGGGTACACATATATCCCAGAGACACAGATCATGGAATTACAGGCAGCAGAACCCATGGCAGAGAAGAAACTATGGCTCAAAAGAGGATGCACCATGTCCCCCACAGATGCATTATGGCGATAGAACAATACAGGAAAAGTTGTGATGCCCCTGGCCCTATTGAAAACAGCCCTGACCCAATTACACTGTCCCACGCATACAGGAAAAGAAGTGATTGCCGCACGAATAAAAGAATCTTGGCTCTGTACCGAGCTAAACTCACATGTTGCAAATTTGATTAGCAACTGCCTCACATGCCAGCAATTTACAGCCAGTCACACACTGCAAGTGATCAAAGGTACAATACCCTGGCCTGAAGGACCCTTCCTGCACCTACACATTGACTACATTGACATGATCAATGTATGTCAAGGCTACAGATACATGATCGTAATAGTGTGCCCATTTTCATGGTGGATCGAGGCTGGTCCATGCTCCCATGCAGACGCATTCAGGGCAGCAATATTCTTGGTGAGGGAGGTGTTCCCGAGGTGGGGAGTATGTGAAGTGCTGTGGTCAGAAAAAGGCCCCCACTTTGCCAATGAACTGTTCCAACATGTAACTACTCTCTTGGGAATAAAACACAAGTTTGCATGTGCATATCACCCCTAAGCAAATGGCATCTGCGAATGCCTCAACAGCCTCCTAAAAGAAGAGATAGCAAAAATACAACAAACAACCAAGAGGAGTTGGCTGTACTGCCTCCCTTTGGCTTTGTTTGAATTGAGGAACAGACCAGGGTCGGACCACCACCTCACACCCCACAAGGTGGTCACCGGACATCCAATGCACCTCCCACTCACACCACCATCAAGGGCCACAATAGACTGCCAAGCAACAAGCATTGTTTTTGGTGAAGAAATGCACGAATATGCCTCTTCCTTGGTTACTAGTGCCGCTTTTATCTCTCAACAGATCGAACAGACACAGGGCGTGTCTAAGAACCATCAGCAAGGAGAAGCAACCAACGAGGAACAAGAACAACCAGCACCAACCAGCACAGTGGACAGTGAAAGAGGGAGACCAGGTTCGCCTAAGGAATTTCTGCAGAACTTGGAACAATCCTAGATTTACAGGTCCGTACTTGGTGGACAAAGTAGCCCCTACAGCAGTGAAGCTCAGGGCTAAAGACGTGTGGACGCACATCCATGACATCAAGCCCTACAAAGCACAGACCCTCCCTCACCTCAGCGAAGGGGCCAACGCTTCAGCAATGACAACTGACAACAACAACGACACAGTGCAGACACCAGATACCCCAAAGGACATAACCGACCAACCACCCATAGCCCACCCTATGACCACGAGATCCCAGGCAAAGCACACAAGTTAGCTAAAATTAACTCCCACCACTCACCGGTTATTGAAGAACAGTGTCAAACAATCTGGAATATACACCACACTGAGTAAACACGTGCATGCTCTCTTCTCTTTTTTGTCTTGCACATGCAGGTATTGCGCATTGCTATTGTGTATGTAGCAAAGATAAGAAATATACATCACTGCCCAGGAGTAAATGCTACCCGTGGACGATAACACCCCAGAAGCACTGTCACACCAGTTTGTATACGTTATAAAAAGGCCAAAATACTTAAGAAGAAGAAGCATACGTGTATATTATAACATGTTCCTTATGATAATAGCTCAATCATTTCCACATCTCCATGCAGCATTATCCGCCCTAATAGATAGGACAGTAAGGAATGCGTGGGAACAGCTTTTCGCCTGGGCATTAAAATATTATTTGATAAGCAGGGCTTCAATAAAAATACTAACAATAATAACACAGTTTTTGAGAGATTTTCAGGCGGGTACCTATATCATCTAAAGTAAAGGGGCTGCAGGACCGCAGCAAAGGTAAGAGAGACATGCCAGTGGTATTAGCAACTGTAATAAAAATATTATGGATATTCTTTACCACTGGTCTGATTACTGCCGCTGTCTGGCAGGCCTACTATGCTTTTTATGTGATGCATCTCCCTCTACTAATATCTCCCCTACCATGGCTGCAACGAGCACGGGGTCAGGTGGTACAAGTAGTACGGGGCCCAACATAGAAAGGGATAAGCATAGTGTTTTGTTTGATGTACATGGGGTGGACAAATATTTTACAGAATCCGCACACGTTTCTAACAACATGTGGTACAAGCACATGTCCAAAATTGGCAAGGATACAACTAAGGACAACTGCTATGTGTGCTTGTTGATCCTATACGCCATGAGTGCCTCAAGAACGGTTGTGGCAACTGAAGTGCCAGCCACAACTGCTGAATGCTTAGTGCATCTAGCATTGTTCCAAACACGTGGGCGATTCCAAGGGAAAAGAGCAACACAGAAATGGAAATCAAGATCAACATACCCCTATGAAGATAACTTCATCAAAACACTACCAATGTATGTCGAATCGTGGCAGCAGACCAAAGGGCTCAGGTACATAACAGATGGACCCGACAAAGGAGAGACAGAAGAAGTTACACTGAATTACCTACCATGTGAGTGGTACGCAAAAGAAGTTGCTTGATAACCAGGATGCTGGCAAAGGCCACTGATATTAATATATATGGCAAGGTGTACACTAAAGGTGGATAGGTGGACAGAGTTGTGGGAAACAAAATGTTGACTTTGGCAAAGTCACCGGTGATGACAGTGCAAGAAGAAAACGACAAATGCTACAAGGAATGGACAAAGAGTGCAGCACTGGTGACATGGTTAGATAAAGAGGAGGAACCCATAACAATACTTCCACTCACAGCACCAACACTGTCACCAGCATGATGGAGACGTTGACGTTGGAGCAAATGATGATTGCAAGAGAACAATAAAGATTCCTGAGGGGGGTGCAGGAACAGCAGTTCTGATGGACCACTATTGGGCCTGCGGATCGAAGGCATACAACAGCTTGCCACCGTTGTCGAATGGAGTGTGCACCATGGTACACATCAACGTACCATCACTGTTGGTACCACAAAAACACGTTAACATGGAGAGCTTCCCTAAGATGGATGAAGGAAATAAAAGGAAGAAAAGGTGATTGAAGATGGGAGGAGGAAAGCAACGGAACGACACTACCCATCTATCAAGAGTAAAAATACAAGGAGAACCACTGACAAGGGAACTACCGCTGACAGGGAACTACCTGTGGGGAAAGTCAGGGAAATTACCCCGACAATGTCTTAATTATTAGTATTATTTGTTTGGTTTTTCAGTTTCAATTATGGTTTTTAATTTGGTTTTATCATTGATTTAGTTGCACGTATGCACATTCTTCGTTATTTAATTGGTTCAGCCTTGAGAAAGACTTGTGAGGGTTGAAACACGCGTTAGCTGATTCACTCATTATTTACATCAAAACTCATAGAGATTCATATGCTATTATCTTTAATTTCGATTTGATAGCGGGAGATTTCCAGGTGTGACCTTTATTATTGTTTCATATGAAGTGTGGCCAATGCCTCCCCTACCTGTGTTCTTGCTGCCGGTCCAAGCTCTTTAATGATTCTGAAAATGTA
Source organism: Ambystoma mexicanum (assembly GCF_040938575.1). NCBI lineage: Eukaryota > Metazoa > Chordata > Amphibia > Caudata > Ambystomatidae > Ambystoma > Ambystoma mexicanum. The sequence goes on from NC_090933.1 coordinate 935,538,133, forward strand.
AAAATAAAAAATTGTTGTTTTGTTTTGTTTGTACCGTATTGCCAAAAATTGCTGTGCAAAGTGTATTCAGTCCCTGAAGGAAGTCAAAAATGTCTAAAGGTTATTAAGACAAGGGTATTAGATTTTGCCTGCTACACCTTCTGGTAAAGGAGGCCCAATGCTTGGAGTATAATTTAACATGCAAGGGTCTCATTGAGCCCTGGAGTGCTTTGGTCACTGCTCCAGAGATCCCCTTTTCTTATAGCCAACTGTTCAGACTCCAAACGGTCAGTTAGAGTCTATGAAGTGGCATGAGAAGAATGTCTGATCAGGGGTGTAGACAGGGTAGGGCCTGAGTGGGCAAGCCCACCGTAAAACTGTAAATGCGCACTCAGCAGTACCTTTGAAGCCATGTACATCGCTGACTGTGCCATCCACGACACCAGCCAAGACAAAGTCACTTGCTACCACCCATTGAGGACACTCAGATCTGGCACAGCATCTCTCCTAGTTGTCCCACATTACAACTGCGGTAGACTGGGTGGATCCTCCATTTCTGTGCAAGCACTGATTATCTGGAATTCCCTGGCCCTGCACATCTGCAACATTGACTATCACTTCGCACTCAGAAAGGCCCTCAAAATCTGGCACGTCCCATCCTCCTGTTGAAACCTATTCACACTCTATACTGCCAATACGTGCACAGAAACACTGACCCAAAACCCGACACCACACATATCCACCCAAAGCTCCACGATGCCAGCAGCGTTCCCAGCAGCACACAGTGACAAAGTCGCCCCCTCACCCACAGACGATCGCACATCACTCCCCCGTCCGGACATGCCCTCTCCCACAGTTCAAACTCTCAGCCTAGGGAAACCACAACTGGCCAGACCAGCCAATCGCGTTGGACCTATAAAAACAACATTGAAGATGAACTCCATCTCAGTTTAAAGTATGTATACCTTGCACCACGTCTGTGGACACAGGCCACAGGCAGGGCCACCCATCTTTGTACTTTAGAATGCAGCTATGGCTATGCAATTCTGGTCTAGCAGCTTTCATAGCCATCCACACTGAAACCTCTGACGTACCCCAACACCTCTAACATTAGTATACATTGACAACCTATGAAACATTTCCATCTAGCTGGGCACACATCGGATTTCCGGCACTAGCACTCCATCCTAAACCAACAACAGCACCTGCCCACATGGCTGATGTCTGGCCCGCTTAGTGAAGCCTAGTCAACCCACCTAAATCCTAACCTGGCAAAATGCACACATGCATCTTTAAATGAACTCTTAGAATCTGCCACAAACGGACTACTGTCCCAAGGGCGTTCCAACCACAAAGCGCATTGAGGCCATACAAATGGGGAAAGCGCGCCATATAAATGACAAATACAATACAATAGAAGAGGTCTAGATCTCCCAGATTGTCAGCTAGGTCATCGAACTGGATGGAACTGATGGCCTTTGTCAAACCAATTCCTCACTTCTTCCTTCTGCTAGAAGTAAGAACATTCCTCGTAATGAAGGACAACATTTTGTAAATATCTCAACAATTCTCCAATTTCACAAATCTTTGAAGACATGGCTTTTTCAACAACACCTGACCAAGGACTAATCCTTATGGTCCCACAGGCTGACACACAGACCACAACTCACAGTACTGTGATACTCAGACTAATTGGATTCTGCTCTACAGGAGTACAAGAATGAGTAGGGAAAAAAATGCCCACTCAGCCCCCACACTTCTACAAACCAAGACCCAATGCAATCATAAAAGTAAAACAGGCACAATTAAGAGATATTCCTCCTTTGCCTTTAGTAGTAATGTGGGCTTAAGAAAAGGTATGCTCTTAGGAGGGGTGTGAATGTGGCTCAATGGCTCAGTAGCGTTCCAAACAACAAATCATAACAGTTCAAAATAAAGGGAATGTCCAATCAAGGTTCTCTCTCTCTCTCTCCCTCTCTCTCTCTCTCTCTCTCTCTCTCTCTCTCTCTCTCTCTCTCTCTCACTCTCTCTCTTTTTCTCTCTCTCTCTCTCTCTCTCTCTCTCTACACTTCTATTAAGCACAGCAACTGCAATAGAACAAAAAAGAAAACACTGTACCAAAACACACACCTGTGGAAGAACAGAGAGGAAGCAACAAACTGAAGCAGCCCTCTAAGCAGGAGTACAAGGGTGATAGGGAAATATAAACCAAAAAATATATATGTCTTAGGTGAAAGAAGGTGCTTGGGTGACTAAATCAGTCTCTAGGATACCAATCGACGAAGGGGGCATTTTGGGATCAACAGCGCCTGGCTTTGGTTCTTGGTGGGTTGACGGATGTTGAACCTGGTGTCAAACGTAGATGCAAGTTTGGGCACTTTGGATTGTGTTGGCCCATGCAATAAGTGGGCGTTGAGTAGAGGTGTATGAGGTTGCTCTGTGCATTCAAAGGTGGCCTTTCAGGATCTCTTTGCAGTTGGGCCAGGCCAACACAGGCTTCTAGCCATTGGGAGGGGTCGATGTGTGACGCTCCAGTGGTTCGAGTCAGTGGGCGATGGTCATCAAAGGTTTTGATTTTGGGTGCGTCGATGTGCAGGTTGGTAAGGTGGCCGTTCGAGGGTAAGCGGGGCCAAGGCTTGATTGTATCCCCTGGTCATAGTCGGCATGTGACTTGCCAATGATTCAGGTCGGGTCTCTGCACTGAGCAGTAGCTTTGGGCACAGTCAGGGCATGATGCAGCATCGAGCTGATTGAAGTGCAAGCAAGAGTTTGGATTAGGGAGGAGCGCAAAAGCCAGTGCTGGCATCTTCTCTCTTGTTCAAGGGGCAGTGAACATGGAGCTATCAGTGCAGTGCGGCAGAACAGGAAGATTGAGCTGGTCTAGTCCTCTGACTGCTGTAAGGCCCACTCAGAGGGACTCGAGGACAGAGGTTTCAATTCAGGGTCTGCTCTCCCAGTTTAGGAGATTCTGCTGCAGATGACAGGTCCTGGTGCACAGCAAATGTTCACCCCCAATTTGCCCTGGGAGTGGGTAGAGGGAAGGTCTTTCTTCTGCCTTGGATGGCTCCTTGTTTACCTCAGGCTGACGGCTTTCAAAAGTGCACCTTTCCCAAAGGAAGACCAATGAGTTCTTCACATGTGCTTCACAGTGAGTCTTTAGGTTATCTTGAGGGGATCTATGAAATGATGGGAGATCCCGTCTTTTAAAGCCAAAAGCCTGCAGGTTATTGTACTAAAGGTAGACTGCCTTAGTGGTCCAATCACTGTTCTTGAAAAAAGTGGACTTTGCCCTTCTGATATCACATCCAAAGTAATTTTCTATAAAGGAAGTGGAGGGGACAGGAATGAGAGAGAGAGGCAGAGAGAGAAAATGGTGGAAGTTTCCTTCCACTGAACAGATCGCTCCTGACTACACTAACTCTGCCCCCTTTCCTTTTCACTAGAATCAATGGCTTTCAGAAATGCAGCACCCTGGTCTGAGGCAACTCCCTAGGAATGGGCATGCTCCTTTGATGCCTGGTCCCAGGGCAGATACCTGCTCTGTGGCTGACCATGACAGAGGATGTTACCTGCCCTCACAAGGATATCAAAGAAGAGGCATGTCCATTCAGGTTCCTTGCCTGTCAGGATCAACCCGAAGCTTGAGTCGAGGGACTGTGTGGTGTGTGGGGTGCCTGAGACTGTGGGACATTTTTTGCTTGCGTGTGAGAGGCATGTTGAGGAGAGAGAGTTGATGAGCGTTTGGTTGTCTGCGCTTGTACTTTAGCTTGGGAAATTAACATTTGAAGTTTGGTCTGTATGTCCTCCATTCAGTGGTCGAAGTGGGCGGGAGCGGTCGGGAGCGGTGCTCCTCTACTTCTTTTAATGAAGTTTTACCGTTCCTATACTTTTATTTTAAAAAGAAACCGTTCCGGAACGGTTTCATTTTAAAATAAAAGTGTAGGAAGCAGTTGAAACTTGCACTTTCGGTGCAATGCACTGAACAGTCCCTTAAAATGCATGCACATGCATTTGGGGATTTATATTGTGCATGGGAGGGGGTGTGGCAATAGGGTTTGCGGGGAACAGTGCAGTCCAGTAGAGAACATAGCTCCACTACTTATTTTCGTACACTTCAACCACTGCCTCCATTACATGGTTGGAAGTCGATGCCTGATTCATTATACCCAAATATTTGTACTGTTGGACTTTCAAAAGGATTTCATTTTGTAGGTGCCAATTATACATGTTTACATTAATTTTATTATGGGGTTTGAACACCATGATTTGTGTTTTTTGAGTATTGATGGTTGAATTATTAACAGACACATACAAAGCTGTTGAGTAATGTTTGTAGGCCCATGGGTGTCTGCGAAATTAGTATTAAATCATCTGCATAAAGTAGATGACAGATGGAATGAGGACCTAATTTAGGGGAGTCACATTCAATTGATCGGAGTGCTATGCCTAAATCAAACAAAAACAGGTTGAAAATGGAGGACGCCAAAATACAGACTTAAGACTTCGACAAATTTTGATTATTGATGAAAGTTTGCCTGCCAATGTCAATCTCACTTGTATCGTCGTATTGGTGTGTAATAACATGATCAAAGTTAGTAGTGAAGATGGACAATTATATTGAACTAATTTGTGATACATAATAGATCCATCAATGGAATCAAAGGCGGCTTTGAAATCAATAAAGGCTAAATACAATAATTGATTTCTGGCCGCATATTTTGATTTTAGCATATTTAGAACCATAAGGTTAGGGTTGGTTCCAAGCCCAGCGACAAAACCGGTTTGAAAAGGATCCCTTAGATTGCTTTCACAAGTCCATTGATTTAGGTCCCTCAATATAATTCTCGAAAAGATTTTTACTGGGGTGTCTAGCAACGCTATAGGTCTATAGCTAGATGGTAAGGAGCGGGCGCCCTTTTTGTATATGGGGACTATAACAGAATGAGTCCAAGATTCAGGAAAACCCTGAATTGTATTAACAAATTAAAATATTTTGTACAAAATAGAAGCTCATAGATCTGGATATTGTTTAAACATTCGATTCGAGAGGCCATCAGGACCACAAGCACCCGATTTTGTGATTTAGTTAATGTAAAATCGAATGTCATCCAAATCAAAGTTAAGGTGAAAGCACTTGTGATCATCTCTAAGATGTACAATTGAAGAGTTTTGGGGCAAGGCATAAAGATTAGAGAAATGAATGATCCAGTTCAATTCTGATACATTATTGGCCTGGGAAACTGAGTGAGAATGGTGCGTAACCTTATTCAATAAGGACCAGGATCCTGCAACATTCTTAGGATGTAAAGACAATAACATTGCTTCCCCGTCGTTCTGGTAGATTTTAACTCGCATGGCCCTTAATGCATTCTTATGTTTAGTTTTAATGCTCCTCAATATGGATGCTCTAATTGCCACCGGTTCCTTTAATGCTTGTCATTTCAGATAGCGAAAGTGTGCTTTCAAAGTTTTAACTTCCCAATTAAAGACGTGAAGTTTTGGACGGCAGCCTGTCTGACCTGATGTACTTTTTGAAGAATAGGAAGATTGAAAAAGTTGCATCAGATCTGTGTAATTGGTGGTCTGATTGATTGAGGACTGTGGGCCTCATTACACGTTGTGCGGTAAAAACCTCAAATTACCGGCATGGCACTCTTAACGTGTCCGCCCTCGCAAGAGGGCGCTAATAGCGTACCATTACGAGTACGCGGACACGAGCATAGCGCCATGCCGGTAAAGACCCCACTGCCATGCCGTTAAAGACCCAAAAAAGTCACTTATCGCCCTCGACAAAAGTCCAGATAGCACCTCTGCCCACATGCTGCATGCAAAGAGCAGTCACCGCAATTAGCAGTGACTGTTAAATTGCGGAACCGGAAATAGCGTCATCACACAGGAACGGGAAAGAGCACGGCAGCCATCTTTAAAAACACAATCCATTGCCATCCACTGCCCCCTGGACCTGTTTGGAGTAGGTTGCAGTTGCAAATCATCCGGGACACCTTCAACATGCCCAAGGCATTTAAAAAAAGCACTGACAGGCAGCACAAAGAAAAATTTACCTCGGAGGAGTTGAACATGTTGACCCAGACCCTGGCTGACAATTCTGAGGTTGTCTTTGCCAACGACATGCAGCGGCCGACACTACTGAAAAAAAAGGCCATCTGGGAAGAAGTTGCTGTTAAAGTCAGTGCAGTGGGCACCAGCACCCACACGGTGCGTGAGTGCAGGAAAAGTTTGTACAACCTCAGACTGCGGGTGAGGGGCATCCTTGCCGAAAACCACCGAATAGCCACTGCAGGTGGAGCCGGTTCACCCATCAGACTAAAGGAATGGGAGGAGACCTGTGCAAACCTAATCGCTGTGGAATCCATTGAGGGAGTAGGGACTATGGAGCAAGGCGTGGGAACCACTTTTGATGGAGGTGAGTGTACACATGACAGGATGCTATGTGAATGTACTGTTCCCCCCAAATGTGAGCCCGGAATCCTCTCATGCATGGACACACATCCACACATACATCCATCCCTACCCATGTCAGTGTCAGACCCAAACACACACACATGCACGCATCACCATAGACAAGTGCCAAACACAACCATGCATGGATGAGGCACTGAACTGACACATCACCTGCATCCACAACTATTAAGTCCCAATGGCCACAACTGCATTATTGATGTATCCTGCATGAAGTACATAGAAACGTAACCAATGCCATCCCCCTTCTTGACCCTGACAGGCTCACATACAGATGGTGAGGATGCCGCAAATGCATCCCAGGCACCGCCTACAAGTAAGAGACCAAGGGCACAGGACTCTGAGGACACCCCCACGACATCTAGGGGCAAGGGGGGAAGGTTCCACATGATGAGTGTGAAGCTTCGGAGGAGTGCCAGGATTGAAGTAGCCACACCACCAACTAGAGCCCCACCACAGCAGGTGAACCCACAACCACCAATACCAGCCACCGAGGGCCCACCATCAGCTGCGCCAAGCTCCGCAGGAGAGGCAGCCGCCACTGCCCCCCTATCTGACCTTGAGGACACAACAGTTGGCATAATGCAGATGCACACCCCAAGCCCCCCTACAGCCCCTAAGCCAGCACCATTCCAGATACCTGGGTCTGATGTCACTGGTGAGGACAACATTCCAGCCATAGTGTCCCCCATGGTGGCTTCACCTGCTTCCATGGATGCATCTGAGGGCACAGCAGCCACTACACCATCACCCAGCACTGCCCTCGAGCTGGCCACCATCCGGCAGCGTCAACAGGAACTTACTGTGCTAGCTGACACAATGGACCGCCACTTCACACTACCAGGACAGTCTGCCACGTCGTCATCTGCAGGTTCAACGCAGACAAGCCCCCTCCGCCGCTCGACACGCACCACCAGGAGCATGTCTGCCCATCCTCCAAATGCTGCTGCAGATAATGGCCAGTAGGGGGTTTATGGCGATTCTTCTGCGTGCATGGGCCAACAGAAACATGGCAGACACATGAGGAACTGTTGTGGGGGGTGGGTGGAAGGGTGTTGTGGTTATGTTGTGGGGGGTGGGTGGAAGGGTGTTATGGGTCTGTTGTGGTGTTTGGGTGAAAAGGTGTTATGGGTCTGTTGTGGGGGGTGGATGGAAGGGTGGTGGGATGTTTGGGAGCATGCACTTTTTCATCTTTCTGTTACTTAATACACTGGTGTCTGATCAAAACACAGGCTTGGACATCTTCATTGTGTATGTGTACTTTATTGGCGACAGGGTCCATTGCGTGCTTCTAAACATACACCAGTGCATTACTACCCATATCCATGTGACAGTACCAAAACATGTTCCTCAGAATATTTGGTTGATCAGATGCTGTCTCACAGCACGTTCCTCCTGCCCATCCCCTCTTGCAAGACCTGCATCCCCTTCACCTCCGTCCTCATCACCATCATCATCCTCATCAGGTGCTTCTATTTCAACGTCAGGGGGCAGTGGCACATTCCGTCTGATACACATATTGTGCAGCATGACACATGCCATGGTGATCTTGGCCACCTTCTCATGGCCATACAGGAGAGCGCCACCAGACCTGCTAATGCACCTAAACCGTGACTTCAAAAGGCCAAAAGTCTGCTCGATCACGATGAGTGTACGGGTATGTGCTCGATTGTATTCCTCTTCGTGCCTGTTGTGTGGGTTCCGTACAGGTGTGAGGAGCCAGCTCTTCAGGGGGTAGCCTGCATCACCTGTATGGGGGAACGAATGGGGTCCTGTTACTGTTCACCTCAAGAGTGGCCTGTTCATATCACACAAATTGACATTGCATTGTGATTCAAGTACACAGTCAACAGCATACATGCAGATGGTCTGTGTGACAGCAATGTGCAAGGGTGAGCTTGACCCTGCAAGTAGACATGCCATATTGATGCCTCCAACAGTAATTGACATGTCCTGGGTGAGGCGAGGTCGTAGGTGTCCCTGGGCCCAGGCAGATTTGGTTCCTCACAGCTGTTGTACTGCCATTCCAACATAGATGTTGCCATGCAGTGAGGCATCACTTCAGTGGTGGTAAAGGTGCGTGGTGAAATGCTATGTCTATGGCTAGGGCTGATCCCTTTGCATGCATCATAGGGCACATTGCATTATAGATGTTGTGCTGGACTGATTCCGGATGACTATCCTGATGGCACATATGAAATCTGTGTTTTGTGGCGTGGAATGTTGTGCAATGTGTATGTGGATGGGTGTTTGATGTTACTAGACCAGAAATGTCATCTGTGTTGTGTGGCTCATACTTGCATGTCAGTTCAACTCAAGTACGTTGCGGCCTTCCCAGATGGACATTGGCGTACATCTGTATGTGCATTTTGCAGACAGACAACAAGCTACAACCAGTTGGAGTATGTATCTCCCCCCCAATCGCACCCAGTTGGAGCATGTCTCCCCCCATCACACCCAGTTGGAGCATGTCTCTCCCTCCCCATCACACCCAGTTGGAGCATGTCTCTCCCCTCCATCACACCCAGTCGGAGCATGTCTCTCCCCTCCATCACACCCAGTTGGAGCATGTCTCCCCCCATCACACCAAGTTGGAGCATGTCTCTCCCCCCATCACACGCAGTTGGAGTATGTATCTCTCCCCCCAAACACACTGCCATGTGCTTGCCCTGCTACTCACCAAGTAGCCATGAACGTTGTGCGGTTTGTTGCTCCATGTAGCGTGGGATAGTTGAGTTCCGCAGGACCATGGAATCATGGGTTGATCCGGGAAATCGGGCACAGCAATGTGGGATTATCTTGTTGGCATCACATACCATTTGGACATTGATGGAGTGGAATTGCTTCCTGTTTCGGTAGACCACTTCATTGCGATGTGGTACCACCAATTCCACACGTGTACAGTCGATGGCCCCAATGCAACTTGGGATGCCTGCCAGTGAATAGAAACCAACTTTGGTGTTGGCAATCTCCTGGGCAGTCCGTGGCATGAATATGTGTTCAGGTGCATGCTTCAGGAGGGCATCGAGTACCTGGTTCAGCGTGCGTGAAAATACTGGTTGGGAGATGCCATGCATCTGGCCCAGTGTATGCTGGTAGGTGCCTGTGGCCAGGAAGTGGAGCACAGTCACCACCTTGAGTAGAGGGGGGATGGCAGTTCTGATGTCTATGAGGCTCACAATATCGTCGTGTATCATGTCCACGATGCTGGTGATGGTATCCCGGTCCAGACGGTACAGGGTGTGTATCTGCTCAGGGGTTAGGTTAAATGGACTGGCTCTGATCCTGGGGATTGGTGGGTGCCTCTGTGGTATGATTAGGTGCCGTGGTGGTGCTTGCTGTGCCTGTCTTGCCCTCCCCCTCGTCCCCCTGCGTCTCCTTTGGGCTGCCCGTTGTTGTTGCAGCTGCGCTGCAATCATGTCCTCCAGCCCATGTAATGCTGCTAGTATTGGAACCATCTTGGTGTGGGAAGGGGTGTGTGAAGGGGTGTGGTGTGCGCCTTTTGAGCTGCTACAGTCTCCATTGCCTCCACCTGTGCTGATTGTCTCCACCTGTGGCAGGTGGGAACACTGCTCAGTTCTCTTAACGTGTGGTTTGCGATGCCGGTATTTGCGTCATGGCGGTAAGGGGTTTTGGGGTCTTTACCATGCCACTATTGGCATGTCCGCTCGCCTTGTGATGCTGTGCTAATAGCGGATTGGCGTAATTTACGGGATGGTGGGTCGCGCACATGCGGACTGCCCGCTATTAGCGGCACCGCTCTTAGCGGTGCCGCTAATAGCGGTGAGCCGGGTCGTAATTCGCATGGGGATTTAACGTTGCCTGTATTCCATTACCGGTAACGTTAAATCCATACCGCCTACCATGTAATGAGGCCCATAGTCTGATTATGGGCCTGAACATCCATAAATCTGTTGAACTCACTCAAAGATTTCGGTGACCATCATAGGTGATTGCCCCCATTATTCAAAATTACACACTCTTATGGATGTATCTTGTGGTCCATTGTAGTGGGAATATGGGTCATCCATTGGGCTACTAATTGATTATGGTCACTGTTAGAATTTTCAACTATACAAAAATCAACAATGCATGGAAAGAACTGAGAATTAACATAGACAAAATAAATTATGGACGAGCAAGAACCTCTTTTCAAGTTGGATGTGGAGGAATGTCTGATGGAAAAGCTCCATTGAGCTTGATGAGACTATAATACGAAGCAAAGACCAACCATTTTGTCAGCCTAGATTTGTTATTGGATGTATGATGAGATATACAATCAAGATTCAAATCGCCTGCGATAATGATGTTAGACACAGATGTGTCTAAAGCGACTAGATTTAACAGTTTGCTTAGGTCTTTGAGAAAACATCTATCATATATTCCTGCAGGATTCCAAATAACATTGATTAAGGCATAAGCAATGTTATAAATGCACAATTTTACCAATTGAATATATTTATTGGGACACCTCCATTCTTGTGCTATAATGCCTTTATCTATCTTAATGGCTATTAGCAATCCAGAAGTTGGTCTACCAGAGTTCGCTTGAGTAGCTGAATTAAGCAAAACACCATAATTATCCCATACAGGAACAGATGTCATCCCCGTTTTCTGGAACATAAGGATGTTATTGTGTAGGAGTGAATTTGGATTGTTATTAATTAGATGAGAAACACCTCTGGTATTCCAGCTGATGAGAGAGATGTTTTGGGCATTTATGGCTTGTATTAGCTAATTCGATTGTGATGCTAAACGACAAGAGCATTCTATTGGCTTACAAAACAGTTTATTTTGATAAGTAGAGAGAGGGTTGGAGTTGATTGTTGGAGATTGTGATTTCTGTCTAGAGACGATCACTTTGGGGGCATCAATGGAAAGGACAAATCCCAGGGGTAGTAATTCACTTTTGGCCATCCATATGGTGTTTTGGATGACCCTGGAATTCATCCATATCCTAATGGAATGAAGATTCCAATGAATTGCATTACGGTATGGAACTAATTACTTCTATTAATGCAATGTCGGCACTATTGATGTCTTTGAGCAAAGAAATATCAGAGAAAACAGCCAGAAGGGATCTCTGATTCAAATCATATTGAATGGAGGGTCTTAGTTTGCAAGCTAGTTTCAAGGAGAAATTTGCTGGAAATTGGAAGGCTTCCTTAGGAAAAGAACATTAAACTTACCGCAATCAACACCAATTGCATCAATAAGAAGAGAACTTACGCTGGTTTCCCTGAAAGCGACAGTCATACTAAATGGCTTGATGCTGTACCGGAAAATCAAAATCTCTAACTTCAAAACTTTCGAATTAATGACAGAGGAAATGGAAAATAAACAAAATAAGATGCTGACAGCATGGGCAAAGAAAAACAACGACCTACTTACAGAAATAGAAAGGTCGGAAAGTGAACTAGAAGAAAACCCAAATAAAACCAAATCGAGATGAAAAATCTGGGACTGGATTCAAACCCTAGAGAGCGCAGCAAAAAACAAACTCACTAAACATCTTCCACCAAACTCACAAAAAGTCAATGAGACAATCGAATATTTGAGAACATTTCCGGATAAAGGGACACAAACAACTTTCCTAAGAATCCGTTTAAATCTTTTGAAAACCAACGAAATACTGGCAATCCGAGGAAGATCAACTAAGAACAAATGTTGCTTCTGAGGAAAACGTGGAAACTTTAAGACATTTACTTTTAACATGCAAGGGAACAACACAAAACAGAGTAATCCATATTGGCCATCTGCTTAAAAATGCATTGATTTTAGAAGAACAACACTGGTGGGTTCACTTGATGTGTGGCAAAACGACAAAAGGAGTCATCGCAGTGGTAAAATATTTTGACAGTCTACATCTTGATACATTAATCATGAACCCACAGGAATAAGAACAAACCTTAAAAAACAAGGTTCACGAACAAGAGGTTTTAAAGAAATGAACCAAGGACAGTAAACTCAAAGGTGACACAAATCTTGTAAAGACTGCAACAAACAGCTAAATCAAGAATAATAAAAAATATAGGCGTCAACTGCCATCCTAATTTCTTGTCGATGATAATCATCAATACTCACTGAAGAATCAGCTGCTGCATTTGTTTTAGATAATTTGTCTACATTAGAGTCAGGCAGGATCACAATGCTATTGTCGGACTTTGATTGTACTAGAGCTGCCTTGACCAATTCATCAAGTGGAGCATAAGGCACAGGAGCATCAACTACTTCACACATTCCTTTTGCTGTTTTATCCTGCATAAATTGTTGATAATTTTTTGTCATTGTGCGGGCAGCCACAATTATATATTTTTTTGGAGGTTTCAATTTTTTGATAAATTGTTTCGTTTTGGCAGTATTGATGTTCCTTTCTTTGGGTTGGTTCTTGGTCAGTTTGGATTTAGGAATTGCTACAACATTTCCCTTTTTGTTTTTGTAGAAAATAGTGTATGCCGTTCTGATAGATGACTTACGCTGTTCTTGGTTAAGGCCAGTACTCATTTGTGGCAATGATAATTCTACCGATACACCTACTTTTGGAGATGTGGGTTTGTCACTAGACCCTTTAGGTGCTTTGCATATTTCAGTATTAAGACCAGTTACAGGACACACAAACTCAACATTCGAAAGCACATATAATTTTGTCAAATTGCGGAAGGCTCGCAAACGTTATTTCTGTTGCAGATGTTTTTCTAATTGTGCAGATTGAACATTAAGTTTTGCGTCAAGAGAGTCATATAACTTCAGTAGCGTTGCCAACGACAGATGCAAACATTAAGGACAATTTCAATTAGACCTGCACCATTCTCCGATCAAATCACTGAGAGGACATCAGAGCTATGTTTCTGATCAGGGATAGGTCTACGAGGCATTGGTAGATAAAAAGAGATGTTAGAAATAGAAGAGCTACTGCTTGAAAACATAATAGGAGACTTAGACGAGTTTTTAGACAGCAATTGTGGAGAGAAACATGAATTTGTTAAATTAAGAACAATTACAACAACGTCAGACATGTGCACAACGGATGAATCATCACTCAGTATCAATTCCGCTGTGGGCAGAACATTCTCAAGGAGACTAATATCCGTGATTACATTTTGCTCACCGGTGCAGATGCCAATTGGAGCGAAATCTGAACCCAGCTAATTTCCAGATGTTATAACATTGATTCCATGGGTGGCCTGGGAAACGTTAGTTTTTTGCACATTCGCTTTATTAAGGTAACCACTTCCGGTTGACGTAGAGATGGTAGGTTCCGCAGTTGATGTCGTCAATACTGCAGGATTAATTTCTTTACAATATTTACGAATATCCGTAATGGAATGTCTTTGTGTCCTGATTTGGGTCCTCTTACAAAGCGAGAGACTCTTGGTGTGGAAGTATGACTCAGAAAGCACTTCCGTGTGTCTACAGCAACCGCTCTCAGAGTGGCTTGTAGATCGTTAGATAGCAAGCCATTGGGCACGCCCGTCTTCAAAGTTGAAAACATTAGGAAACAGACCGCTACAACGCGCCCGAGAAGCCTACCGAAGTCCTGTTCGCCGCAATGCCGAGGCGAAGAGGCAAAGAGGGACTTCACAGGGCTTCTCACAGTGCGCGCGCGCTGGTGCGCGCGAGAAGTCATGTATGTAGCAGTGTCAATATAGTGGCCGTGGTTTAAGCCCAATGAGGAATCGAGCTGGTTTCCTTTGTTATAGCACTAAATGAAGTCAAAGCAAAAAGGCATATGTTATATAGAGGTTTACATATGCTATAAAGTCTCCAAGAAAGTACTTCAAAGCAAAGTATGTACCAGTGGACAAGTCCAAACAAGTATCCACGAAAGCAGCAGGTGAGGGCTCTGGGCAAAGAGGCACTTCACGGGGCCACTCGCGGTGCGCGTGTGCTGGTGCGCACGAGAAGTCGCTTATGTAGCAGCGTCAATACAGTGGGCGTGGTTTAAGCCCAATGAGGAATCAAGCTGTTTTCCTTTGTTATAGCACAGTGGACAAGTCTAAACAAGTACACACTAAAGCAGCAGGTAAGGGCTCTGGTCAAAGAAGGACTTCACAGGGCTTCTCGCCAAGCTTTTGCGGGCTTCTGCATCCCTTGTGTGTGTGCCTCCAGGATGTGGGCTGGAACGTCTGGTTCCAATACACATCCTGAGTGCCAGAGAGTTTGAGGTGCTGTGAATGCCTGGGACCACCGTGGTCCGTGATTGGTCCACGTATGGTATGCTTGTCTGAGAGCAGATCTCCCATTGGGTTCTCTTCGTTTTGGCACGAAGGAGATTTTGGATAAGAGAGGGCTCCAAACACCCATATCATGTCGATCTCTGGAGTTCTCACTAAACGAAGGATAGGATCCCAGTATCCTGAAACTAAGAAGCCAAGTTGAGGAACCGCTGGTGACCAGCTGGAAGGTTTGGCACCATGAGCCCGCTGTCGTCCTGTGGGACCCCTCTGCATCTGGTCATCCTAGAAGGTCTGCAAAGGCGCTTCGACCCATTGGAATAGTGGGACCAACTATTCTCGGCACCTTCATCAAACCCTGCAAGTAAGCCTTTTCGGAAGTGTCCCTGGGCCAACCAGTGGGCTGACCAGCTTGTGCAGGAGTGTTGCCATGACACTGCCGCTGTTTCGAGTAGGCCCTTGAAACTTAGTACATCGCAAGCTCCATGTTCACAGCACTCTCCCACCAAATTGTGTACACTTGGGATTCCCAAGTCTGGAGCAAAGTGAGTATGCCCAAACCACAGTACACGCAGTTACTGTGTCGCCCAGCCTTGGTGACGAACTTTGCAAGTTCATTGCAGCTGTGGTCCTCTGTGCCCTGAAGCCTGCTACAGTGGAACTGGCCTGATCCATCTACCAGGAGCTGAGAAATCACCACTGTCCCGTAGGGGAATCAATGATGTATCTTCGTCGCTGAAAGCCACAGAGCCGCAAGATTGCTGCAATTGAACCTGCAACCGGAGTGCACTTGACAGCCGAAGTTTTGTCCGGAATGTGCCGGGGGTTGGTGAGTAATTGCAACCCTAACCGGTGGCCCAAAGCGCATCCATCAATTTTTATGCACAAGTGACCCCTGAGGGCCCCTCTCCTTTCCACTGCTAGTGCGAACTAGAAAACTATTCCCAGCTCTTGGAATCGACTTTGCCGCCCTCAAGTGGAGGGCCTCCTTGAATAGTGGGAACCTATTCTGCATCCCCTCATACCTTCCTGTGCTGCTACAGCCCCTACAAAAGACCCTGCTTTGCCCATTTGAACTACCATGTGCGGCAGCTTCGTAAGGGCATTTGAGCATTAGGCTCCCCTCATTTTAGGGATTGGACTACCTTTCAGTTAGGACTGTGTTTGATGCAGAAGGGCCTAATGACTATTTGCACTGGCTGCTTCCTTTCCTGTTTAGGTTGTGGACCCATTTGGTGCATTCATCCTTTAGACCCCATTGGTCTTGTATATATATGTTTAGATAGGATTGTGTTGGTTTAATAGTATTGTTGTGATTTCTTACTGTGTGTTGATTTGCAAAGGCCTTGGAATAAATGTATTTGTATTTTTGATATACACACATGACTGGGAGTGATTTGTAAGTGTCCTTTACTCTGTGTGCTCATTGAGGTCTTCCAGTCCCCCTCAGCCCTCCTGAGACCTATTTTTGACCACCGCAAACAAGTGCTGTTTTTATGCAGACTAGGATTTCTGTTTTCCCAGGTTTGGGAATGAGGTTGTTAGTCGTCATCCAGTAGTCAATATCCAAGAGGAATGATGACAGGTCTGGACGGTTGGAGCCTGGCGATTTTTTTTTTTTAGGATGATCTGGGTGTCACCTGTGTATTTGAATCAGGTGAGATTGAGGGAGCGGATGAATGCGGGAAGTGCATTCAGATATATGTTAAAGAGGAGGGGGATAGGGAAGCCCCCTGTGGGGCCCTTTTGGTGCTGGTCATGATGTAGAGGTGAAAGGGTGGAGGAGCATGATTTGTAAGTTATTCTAGATGAAAGAGGAGATTCAAGTGAGGGTAGTGTCTTGGATTCCTAAAGAGTTTAGTCTGTCTAGGAGAATGGCGTGGTCGATGGTATCGAAGGCAGTAGAGAGTTCAAGAGAATGAGTAAAGTGCATCCTTCCACGTCCGTCATTCTTTTTGGGTCGTCCCAAACAGACACTGTGTGAAGCCAGATTGGGCAGGGCCAAGGAAGTTGTTGGCTTCCGTGAAATGGACGAGTTGCTTGTATGATGTGCCTTCCAAGAGTTTAGCCATGAAGCGGGTGTTGGAAATGGGCTGGTTGTTCTGGAAGAGGAGCGGGTCAATCGCAGGTTTTTTTGAGGATGGGTTTGATGTAGGAGGTTTTTAAAACTTCCGGGAAGGTTCCCTATATTAGGGAGTGGTTAATGATTAAGCATGTGATACTGCTTGCACTGGTTGAGGTTAGGTTGTTTTTAAGGAGGGTGGGCGGGCAAGGTTATTCAGGGGCACCTGATTGGCAGCTTGGTACTAGGAGAGAGAGGAGCTCCTGTTTTGGGAGAGGAGAGAAAGAGGCGAAGGTTTGTATCAGGAGAGAGTTTAGATAGCAAATGGGCAGTGGGCAGAAGATGGACGGGCCTTATTTCTAATTTAGAGATGATGTCAGAGGGTTCTGGTAAGGCATCACATAAGGTATTGGGAGTTCGGAGGAGGGGGCTTCAGCAAACCATCGAACTGAATTCATCATCAATTGTATGCAGTTCCTTGCTTGGGTTGTGAGAGTTCAAGATTCTGTTCCCATAGAATGCTTACTTGGTTTTTATGATTTCCAATTTGTAGGTCCTTGTTAGTCTTGCTAGGGCGTTTTTTTTCGGGGAGGTTGGGTTGGTTCTCCAGGCACCTTCACAATCAGCCTCTCCCCTCCACAAATGGGGCAACCCACCATGAGGAACTGGAGTCGATCATGACCACAAGTGACAGGGAGGGTGGGGGGGGTCTATTCCTCTTAGGAGGGAGAGGCGATACCTCCATTAACGCATCAATTACCAGAGCTGTGGTATGATTGAGACGCGCCTCCTGTAATTTTGCCAATCCAGGGACCAGTGACTCAGGATGTACAATTGCCTAGGGGGCTGTGAAAGCACACTATGCCATCTCCCCTGTACTTGCAGCCAGAGTCCCAGGGTCGAGGGTTTGGACTTGAGTCTCCTTAGGCCTGCTGGAGAGTATACCGCCTGTGCTGTTTACATGACCAAATTAGAAGTGACTATATGTTGTCCCCATGTGAGATGCCATTTACAGTGATGGCAGTAACAGAAAGATGCCCTAAATAGCTAACCATGCTCTTAGCTCGCGCTTAAATTAGAAAAGAAAACATCCTTATTCCTGCCGGAAGCCAATTTCCTCGCCCTGTGGATGCCTCGGCGAGAGCGCCGGTCCCTGTGGAGGAACCATCAGACAGCCACAGCGAGAAGCCGAAAAGAAAAGTCCCTGATTAAAGGGATTTGCATTGTTGAGCAGAGGATTGGCCCCGCCGCTGGTGCGTCTTAAAGGCCTCCTCGCTGCTGTCTGTGCAGTGGAACAATTAAAGTCCTCGGGAGTATCCCCGTGGAGCCCGCCCCAGCCCCAATACACCCAGCGAGGGCTGCTCGACACAGGTTTCTGTAACCGCAGGCTGGCATTCATCAGAGGCGCGCGCAGAGCGAAGCCCAGACGTGGATAATGCGGCGGCAGAGCGCTAATGCATACTCTGGCCTTAAACTCCAGCATCAAGGCCGCAGACACACCGTGCCTCCGTTGGCAAGGTAACTCGCCGCTCCTTACTCCTGAGATGGATGTAATAGGGCCCAATTATATCCAGGAAATGACAAAATATGCGCCGCTTTTGGGAAGGCTATCTTGATAACTAGGAGACTGCGCCCTTAACACGTTGAGCTATTAGTGCTATATTGAAGCTCACAAAGCTATTTTTTTTAAAAATGTTTTCCCTTGCTTGAGTTTTTCGAACATTTGTTATAGTTACAACGTTGCGTATTTGTTGGTGCAACAATGACAGACTGCTAGTTGCTAGAAAACGCTGTTTTGTCCAAGTGTGTGCAGACAGCGAGCGTGAGTACCACTACCCAACAGAGCTTTTACATGACTAGAGTCTGCCGCTTTAAACTGATTCCTTTCTCTTTAAACAATGCCACTTTGGTCGTTCATTAAGCTTTAAGGTCCTGACTGCTGGGAGAGACTAGTCTGAACTTTGAGCATACAATACGTGAGAGGTGGACATAATTTACTGTATTTCCATGCCAAGTCATGTAACGGTTCACCTGGGGTCTTTGATCACAGTTGTGACAAATTAATTTCCGGGGTACCAGTGGTCCAGGGGTGAATATCGGTTTCTAAACTTTCAATGTCCAATTTTGGTAACGTGGACAGAATGGCAGGCTTATCGTCTCTAAAGTCATGGATCGTTAGCTGGTTGCAACACAGCGAAAATACAATTATTACCCAATGATAGAAGGAGTGTCCAGTCAAGGTTGTATAAAAATATCTACTTTATTATTACACGACAATCTAACAACGCTACGGAATACAACCCACCCTATAAAAGAATGTAGAGGACAGGCAGTTCTACGAAGGACAAGGTATGCAATCTGGATACTGACAGGAGGGTGGGAGGTATGGTTAATAACCACCCCATTTTTGTTAAGGTGTCTTGGCTTCAGCACAAAGGAAACAAAGGATCTTTAAATGTTTCTAGGTGCCTTCTGGGAAGTACCAGGGGGACAGAACCACAATGTAGCTTTTTCTGTTGGTCTTCTTGGTGCTCGACAGGGTCGAGTCAGCTTTATGGTGCTTTGCAGGTTTCTCTGACAGAGTTTGAGACGGGAGTCACCTGTGGGTATCAGATGGCAAGACGGTTTGGTGAGGGAAGCTAGACGAACGGCTGCAGTTAATCAGGCTTACCATGGCAAGGTGAACGTTGGTCCTCCCCCTTCCTCGGATGACATTGTGCCCTCTTTCGCTGTCACATTGCAACTGAATATGAGAGGGGCGGACTGTGCCTGTAGGCGAAGTCTGCCCAGAGTACAAACGCCTATGCTTTTCTCGTGGTCTGAGCGACAGGAAATGTGTATGGATGAGCCCACACATTTTTCTGTGGTTGGTCTACCATCATTCCATTTATTTAAAACACATTTTTAAAAAGCCCAGGCGAGCGCAAGCCCACCATGCGGATGGTCGAATTTCTCACAATAGTACAGCACGCACGTCTACATCACTTCTGTACTGGCACACACTGTGACCTTATTTCTTTCTTACTTTGCTTGGGCGAGTATAACATAATTTGGTATGATGATGTATGATGTGCAGTGACTAAGACGGCTTTTAGTGGGGTGGGGGAGGGTAAGCCAAGGATAGCTCTGAAGG
This sequence comes from Ambystoma mexicanum, assembly GCF_040938575.1. Classification (NCBI taxonomy): domain Eukaryota; kingdom Metazoa; phylum Chordata; class Amphibia; order Caudata; family Ambystomatidae; genus Ambystoma; species Ambystoma mexicanum. Next base: position 935,557,961 of record NC_090933.1, read on the forward strand.
GGCACCAGACTTACACTAGGGAGGTTTTGTGGGAGGGTTTTTTAAATAATGTACTGACATGATGCATTTTGCAGAACAATTTTAAAGAAAAATGTGACAAAAAAACATACAATTTATAATTGTTTCTCTAGGGAAACATGAAAAATATCCGGGGAGTTTCATGCTTCGTGGGCACTCATGCCTGGTGAATATTTTGAGTGGAGGGGCCTCAAATATGTAATCAAATTATTACGAGCAAAATTGTGCATTTTTCAGCACAATTATTGGCAAAAATTTGGTAAAAAGCCATACAATTTACAGTTAGTTCTCTACGGTAACACAAGAAAAATTGCAGTAAATGCCACATCACCACCTATACACTACATAGGAGCACTTTATACCATTTTCATGAGGCTGCAGCCATAACCTATCTATGCCAGTAATGGTCACTTCAAATCGCATGCTTAAAGCTGCTTCCACATAGTCTGACATTCAAAGTGACCATTACTGGCATAGGTTGTGGGCCACAACCTATCTATGCCTGTAATGTGCAGTTTAAATCACGTGAATGAATCTGCTTCCACAGCCTATCAAAGCCAGCAATGGTCCCTTTAAATCACATGCCATGTAACAGCAGCTTCATGCATGTGATTTAAATTGACCATTACAGGCATAGATAGATTGTGGGGTACAACCTATCTATGCCAGTAATTGTTGCTGTAAATCACATGCATGAATCTGCTGACACTGAAAACAATCTATGCCAGATGTCTCTACAAGGGATTTACAGGGACCACCCATAGTGGTTAGTCCCTGTTTATCGCTTACATTGATGTGCAGAGAGGATGAAAACACATGCGCACACACACTCATGCCTAGGCACACCTGCAGAGACACTCCGATCGGGATCCATACACAACAGCTGCAGACTCACTCACTCAACTACTCTTTCACACAAACAAGGCATTGCATTCAAACAGAATTGACTGGTGTTGCTCAAATACCATATGTGCGATATGGCATTTTCTGCCCATGCAAAAAACTATATGTGGGAAAAGAAGTGCATGTCACAAAAAATGAGCATCGCTCTAAAATTCGCAATAACATTCTAACTGCATCATTAGTTTCACACTTTGTAGAATCTGGTCATAATGTGTCAGACCTATGATGGTTCTGTATCAAGAGAGTTCAGGACATGACAGAGAAGAATGGCCAACAAATTGAATGACAAAGAACGTCTGTGGATATTTCTGCTCAAAACACTTGAAAATGGACCCAACTCAGTAGAAGATTGGGACTTGGGTGCTTAAACATGTTTTTCCATCCCTCCAGCAGCACCTAAACTGATTCTCCCTCCCTTCGGCATTACTCTAACCCCAATAAATAGTTCTTAATGAATGTATCCTTCATTTATTATTTTTTTCTGTTTTTTTTAAAGAATATGGTTCTACTGAGTAGGTGGTTTGGCTTTATTTTCATATAGGTGTAGCGGGACGCTATTGCCCCACTTACTGCTCTGCTGGTTTTCATTGTTATGACAGCCATAGACCTAACACGAGTTCAGAGTATAATAATTGCAGGCAGTATTGGTGGCATAGATATTGTCTACTGTGGTGCATAATCCCGTATACTGCTAGTGTGGGACAATTGCCAGCTTCCAACTCCAGACGTTATTAGCGCTGGACAGTGTCCATTCCTACATGGCGCCCATCAAACAGTACTTTTAGTTTCTCCCTGATCCTTTTTTCATTTCCACTATGGCAGGCCCGTGAAGCACACACAAGCGTATGGGGTTTATTATTCTTCGAATGGATTCCTTTGCCGTAGCATATCGAGAGACGAATAGTGTCAACTGCCGTGGCATTGCAATCTAAATGCTACAGATGGAAAGCAGTTTTGACACACGTTGGAGTCCATTGAGAGTGGTTGTTTAGCAGATTATCAACCTACATTTTTTTCATACATTGCTTCTTTCAGCGGTGTGTCCCTGTGCACTGTCATGCGTTCCGAAGCTGCTACCAATATTGCAGTAACTGCCACTGTCTGTTTGGTAAGGCCAATAAAGTCGAGCACTAATGTATACTCTATCAACCTCAGGAATTGATTTATGAGATTAGGGTGTTCTACAAAATTACCCCAATTTGTGTAAATGTTTTTTATGTAGCCTGTTAAGGCGGTGGGTCTTACAGCACCAACTCCAGCACAACTCAGCCGTGAGGCCATTGAGTGGATTATCTGGACAGTTCTATGTGGATGATTTCCAATGTGGCAAGCTTCTAGTTGGTTTCTATGCAGGACATTTTGACACTATCCCACAAAGGCATGCTATGTTAATTGAACTTATTTAGTGCCTGGTCACCCAAGGCTTTCATGGCGCTGGAGGAGAGTGGAGGCAGATATCCAAAACAAAGGAGAATTAGCCAAACAAATACGTTTTCAACGATTTTCTAAAAACCCAGTGATTAGAGAGAATTTTCACGGCCAAAGAGAGACTGCTCCATAGTTGAGCCGAAACAACTGAGAAGGCCCGGCCTCCAATGCAAATAGGTTGAAAGGTGGGAACTACAAGAAGACCGTCAGCCGCCGATCTTAAAGGCCGCGTAGGGCAATAGCAGGTGAACTTGTCTCGAAGATACTCTGCCCCTTGATCATGCAAAGGATGATGCACAATGCAAAAGGCCTTAAAAACAATGCACTGTTTGACAGGCAGTCAATGAAGTGAGCGCAGGACTGGGGTAATATGAGCTCCATAGGAGGAGCCAGTAGCCACCCGGGCAACCATGTTCTGAAGTCGCTGAAGCTGTTGGAATAAACCCTCTGGTTGGGCTACGTATAATGAGTTGCAGTAGTCCAGACGGCTTAGTGCTAGGGCTGAAACAACCAGGGGGTGAAAATGACAAGGAATAAACCACAGAACCGTCTTTACGAGTTTAAGGTGGAAATGGCCCAATTGACAGACTGCCACCACCTGTGCCTTCATCAAAAGTGACGCAGAAAACACAACACCTAGGTTCTTCATCTTGTCAGAAGGAACCAGAAGAGGGCCAAGAGATGAAGGCCAGAAAGAGGACACCCAGAGTGAAAGATCCGCTGGAGAACCCACCACCAGCTCCTCTGTCTTGTCTCCATTCAACTTCAACCAATTGTGGTTCATCCATGCCTCCTGTAGGAGTGTTTAGCGTGTTTTGGGAGCACAGAGTACAGCACCACTGCACAGGATCAATGTATAGCATTTTTTTTTTTAAGTGCAGCGCCACTGCATGGGTTTGGTGCATTGATATAATGTGGTACAGCAAGACATGTGTTGCCAGTGTAACATGGACATATAAGTAAGGGCAGGTTATTCAGTCAAAAACGATTTTTACATATAAAATGCAAATACATTTTTCACAGTTAAAAGCACACATCTGTACCTTCAAAATGCACACCATTTCTCACCTGAAATGCCTATGTTGCAAGAGACACATTTAGTAATTAACAAACTAATCTCACTAACAAGACTAATAATTATAACTCATTAATAAAAGAATGTGTCTTCACTGCAAAAAGAGGCAGACTCTGAAAATCAGTTTTAAACACACATTCAAGTTTTTTTTTTCTTTGCCTTCCTGTGCTCTGTCCACAGTAACTGCAGGAAGCAAAGACTTCGAATAAGCAGGAAATCAACTTGTTACAGTTGCAACTGTACAAGAAAAAACACTGTTAAACATAGGAGGATACAACATGATTGATTCTGATTGGAGCACGTCACATCAAGCATCAAGTTAGAGGCTGTGACTAGGGCTTTGCTGCAGAATCTGGGGGTGAAGGGAGAGAGATTTTGACACAGCTCGAAGAAGGACGGGGTTGACAGCTGGGGATGTCTGATTCCTAAAGCAGATCCAACTTGGTTGCAGAGACTGGCTTTTCCAGTCAACAAGTCCCAGTTCGAGTGACAGCAGATGCTTGTCCTTGCTGGGTGAACCCCTCCAGAAGGCGAACAGCCAAAGAAGTTACATGCTGAATAAGCCTGGTAATTATCTCGCTGAGGTGTGGGGGCTGAGTGTGTACGAGAATATTCAGTCAGTGTAGGAAAGGAGAGTCCTGTGCTTTACTCACGTGTTTAATGTTGCAAATTGAGTTGTTGTCTCCGCCACTCTCTTTTCAGTGTATCACAGATAATGCTGTTACTGTGCTATTTCATTTATTTCTGTAAAGAGTGAGATCGTGTTTAAATGCAACTTTTATAATACACAAAAATATCTGAAAGCAGACGGGTGGTGTGTTTTATATTTACCAATACAGTGCAGATTATGTGGGGAGATGTTTAGACAGTGCAATTGTCATTTTCAAGGTAGCTAAACATAAGATTTGGCTGCAGCTGTGTGCACAATGTAATTCAGTATGAGCAATTATAACTAACTGTGTGTGTTGTAGTCTGCCGGAGGTCTATGGGTCGGCAGAAAGGGAGGCCCGGGACATAGTTCACTACCGTATATAAGATAGTGAAAAATACCACATGATAGCTCGCTGCCGTAGATAAGACAGAGAGAAATTGCCCATGGTGGCACACTAAAAATGAAAATGTGGTGTTCCTTAAATGCAAGCTTGAGGTCTCTCTAGTGATTACACGAAAAATCTAAACATAAATAAGGGATTCTGGATATTGGGGCCACAAATAAAACAAAGGAATTATGCTCACCAAAATACCACCAATCACGCATACCAACCACGCATACCAACCACGCATGTCTGTGTGCTGAAATAATGCATGTCCACTGTATTATTGTTGTACATGGCCCAATCTGAATACAAGGAGTGATTGTTGCTAAATAATTTTTCGGCGGTAAGAAAATACCGTCAGGCCCCAAATCTCCACAAAAATACCCAACATATTTATGGTGCGTTGCTGGCTGGGAAAGTGATCACAGAGCACCTACTGGGCGTGGCAAGTGTGTCTCACACTGCCATTTGCACATTAAAGGGAACCCATTTTATAATAGCAGTGTGCCACTAAAAACAAATTTCTGAATGTCACAAAGGGAAACCACATTTTCAGACCTAGTGCAATATTTAGAGGCAAAGTTGTTTGCACATGGGACGTGGTCGTCGAACAGTACCTTAGAATGGCGTGACCGCATTCAGGGTGAGGTGCAGAAAGAAAAACTAGACAATATTTTTGCAGAAGGCAGCATAATTCAGGTCTGCCTTACAAAATTATTGAATGCAGCCGATAAAAGTGCAGAGAAAGACTGTTTAATACGGCTATCCGGCAAAATATGGTTTATTTTTAATAGGTCCCTGCGAATGCAGGAAAATGATACCCAGCTAATTAACAGGTTAAAGACTGAATTAGATGGGGCAAGTAAAAATCAGGAAATGTTAAGAGCAGAATTGGATGTATGCCAAAAAGACATGCAATTAAAATGCAGAGACTTTGATGCTCAGTTATCCAAAAGCAAGAAACAATTTGAGGATAGTGAGCAAGAATTGGTACACTTAAAAGCCTTAGTGGACCACATTAGACAGGATAATGATGAGGTTGTTTCAGAAATGCGGATTTTACAAAAAGAACATTGTGAAAAAGAATGTGATCTCCAGAGTGCAGAACAAGAAATTATTAAAATGACTCAAGAAAGAGACAAGAGAAATAAAGAGTTCAATGAATGCCAAATGCAAATGTGCGACATGCAGGAGGTGATTAATAAGATGAGTGATGAAAACAACTATTTGCAAAATGAAGCAAACAGACTCCTTAAAATGTATAAGGACTTAGAACAGCAGATGTGCATTCCCAGGTCCCAGGAGAGGCGGCAGGGTACCACATTCAATGGAGTGGAGGTGAGTTCTAGTTCTGCCCAAAGAGCTAGTGCTCCAGTGACTGGGCCGGTGACTGAACTTGGTTGCAGCGCCCTTGGGGGATTTGATACTCCCATTGGGGGCAGCCACCAATCTCATACACCTGAAAACAGGATTGAATCACAAAGTAGTGCAATTCCATGCATTGCAACAAGTAGCCCCATAAAAATAATGAAATCCATTAAAGCACTGATCAAACCATTTAAAAAGGGAGGTGAATGCTGCATTGAGGATCACTTAGAAGCGGTGCATGACATTTTTAAAGCACTCCAGATACCTAAGGAACAGTACAGACAATATTTTCATTTAACTTTAGATGCCCCGACAGCCAGCATCATAAGGGGATTAAATGAACAGCAGAATATGACATGGGTGGAATTTGAAAAAGAAATTAGGCGTCATTTTTCTCCTTTTCAGTCATTGCAGGAGGCAAAGAAAGTCGCTTACACAATCACTGCTGGGCCTAATACATCCCCTCGCCAATTTTTACAAGACTTAAAAAGAGCATTTTCTCGCTTTGATGTTTCTTTTGACCCAAATTCCAATGAGTTTAAAACTGCATACTTCTATGGGCTACAGAAAGACATCATATCCCAATTGGTCCTTGAATTTTACCGTGACAAGTCCCTTGAATGGATTGTACATCAAAGCACAAAACTATATGAGGTACTCTATTGTCAGGGTAGAGAAAGTGATAAAATGAAAGATACTAGACCTAAATCTAAAGAGCCCTCAGCCACAGTAATGGCAATTAGGTCAGCCAAAATGTCCCTTGAGTCTGTTCAAAGCCAAGGTAAAAATAATGTGACACCTGAACAAAGGGGTAATCAACAAAGATCGCCCTTTCCTGTACCAATGTTCCAATCACATGATCCTAGTAATAGGGAGAGCTACATCAGCCCTAGGTATTTAGGGGACAGACCCCGGGTAGGATATCGGCCTGATATGGCAGGTATGAACAATAACCAGAGACAAGATCAAAGAAATGATGGTCCCTACCAGTCATTGGGGACACAGAGCAGATTTGATCCCAACACCATGATATATGGTAATCAGGATAGACCCCGATATGTGGATCGATTTACTGATAATGGAAATCAACATAGGGGCCAGTACCCACAATCTGAGAGACAGGACATGAGGCAAAACATGAACTACAATCCACGTCAGTACAATGATTCCCCACCAGGGGACTATAATCAAAGGATGGGTGCACCCCGCTCCCCTCCACAAATGAATCAAGAGTTCAGAAACCATCCCAACAGATATCAATCACCTGAGAGCTATCAGAATAGATTCAATCTGGGGGAAAACAACCAATATCGACCTAGGCCACAGAAAGAGGATTCTAGAGAAATGGAAAGGTTCCAGTGCCTTGAGGCCCATGTGAAAATGTTAGCTGAGCACAAAAATGTTATACAGCACAAAAACAACCATCTAAAGAGGGGGCTGATGGCCCTAGCAATGACCGGGGGGCTTCTGAGAAGTGACTAAGTACTTATGACACCTGCAGTGCCAAAAAGACAGATTGCCCTGATGTAATTTTGCATAATGACTCTGAGATGCCTTATGATTTAAAAGTGAAAGCACCAATAAATGAACATGTAACAGAAAATGCAAATATTTCTAAAAAAGAGGTTTGGTTTAACCTAGAACTAAATCAAACATTGAAGATTTGTGCAAATAAAAAAGAAACACCTGGAATTCCAAAAGAACAAAGAGACAGATTTAAGAAAAATGACTCATGCATGAGGAATAACAGTGAATAGGGAGTAAGTGGGGATGCTATATCTCCTTCCCTGGGCAACCAAAACAATGACCAAACACAGGTAGAAAAAGGAAATACTCAAAAGGAGGGTACGGGTCAATCACCTGAAGAATTCTTGGTGCCACATATTTTTGAAGAGGCTGAAAGGGCTGGTATCACACTAAATGATCACAAATGCACAGAATTAAAAAATGACAAATTGCTGAATGATGTTGTTACACATGTTCAGTTGGAAGGTTGTAATGTGGTCTCTGATGTTACCCAGATGGATGGGCAAACAGTGGCCACACTCCAAAAAACCTCTGATCATGGAGAAATGAATAAAGTCTCTCGCGCAGAAATGGGTAAAAAGGAAGGAAAAATGTCTTTCCATTTACCAATGTGCTTAGCCAAAAGTGAAAAAGGCCTGAGAAAAGGGAGCCCTGAAATCAGTAAGAATTCACACTTCTTATGTGTATTAGAGGAAGTTGAGGACAGATATTATGCACCCATCATTGTAGAAGAAAAATGCCACACATTTGCTATGATTGACACTGGCGCACAGGCCACAATTATGTCCAAGGAGCTGGTAAAGAGTATCAATGAAGGGAGACCCCCACAGAGTCAGATCACGGTGAAGGAAAATCAAGGTCCAGTGCATAACTTTAATGGGGAGGAGGTGCCCATCATAGGTGTAACTGAGGTTGACATAAAAATAGGAAAGCACAGAATGAAACAAGAGGTATTGATCACATCTATTTGTGAAATTCCATTTTTGATGGGAATAGATTGCCTGAAAAGATTGTCTCCTCTCATAGATGGGGTGAATGGAGTGCTGTGGTCCTTAACCAAAAAACTATTGAGGCCTAAGAAACTAAAATCACAAAACAGCAACATAAATGAATGTCACACCGTTGCCAAAACAAATGATGCAGTGGAGGTATATCTCCAGAATAGTTGCATATCTAGTTTCACTGTTCTATTAATGTGTCAAAACAAAATGCAGAGCGACAATGAAGGACTACCTGTAAAAATATACTTGGACACAAGGAAAAATTGGCAGACTGCTATAGATGAGCACACATTACGTTTTTATTTAAAAGAGAAAACAATCAAACAGAATATTGCTTCTAAAACAGATTCAGAAAAACACATTACCACTCTTGCTGAAATACATATGGAAGATGAGCAACCATGGGTTCATGTTGGTATAAATGACTGTTTTAAAACAATAAAAGCCACTTTAGCGCTTGAACAGGAGAGGAGCTTCATTAATGAGAAATTGTTGCAAAAAACAATGGAGAGGGAGGAAATCCCGAAATTTAGAATTAAGTACCAATATGTCTCTGGTTTGGACAGTCCAGACTTTGAAAACCGAATTGCAGGCAGATGCATGCTGAAAATTAACATTGGACAAAAAACAATTCACCATAATGTGTGGATAGTGAGTGGAGCACAAAATGACTTTTACATGGGCAACGACATCATGCACAGAATGTGTATGGTGTTAGATTTCCTTAATCAAAAAATATAGTCACGCCTGGGTGGCCCAGCACCTGAATTTGAAGACAAAAGAAGGGCTTATCATTGTGCACAACTGGTTCCTTATGCAATCGAATTACAAATGAGGAAAGATACTATTATTCCTGCATTTACAAAACAGTTTGCAATAACACTGAAATGCAAAAATGGACAGCAGATGAAAGACTCTGATGCATTTGTATGCCTGAATGAATCCATAAAACAGCAAGGCCTGGATTATGAATACATTCCATTGGTAGATATTGGTGAAGGATCTGTAAAAATGATGGTAAATAATAAAGGTTGTCAGGATATTCATTTAGAGGAAAACTCCCCATTAGGAATGGCCATACAAAAATCACATTATACGGCAGATTTAAATAACATGGTGATTGGAAATATCCCTGAAAAGTATGTAGATGCCAAGGGTGAGTTGCCAGAACACCTGGACTCTGAGCCCAAAGGAATATTTAAAATTCATTCTGTGTATCCTTATGATTCAAAGGAGACAGTGTGCTGCCATCAAGAGGATTGCATAATATTTAATTTAAATGAAAATGAAACAGAAAATCAGCCCATTGAAGTGGAAGCTGATATGCCAAAATATTTAAAAGTGGCAGCTTTACAAAAAGACACAGCCACACAGTTAGAGGAAAGCGCCTAGATTCCCTCACCAGAAGATTTTCCAGAATTCTCCAAAATGGTAGAAGAGCAGATCTCCTTAGCAGATGCGTGTGACAGCAATGAGGATAGAAACAATCTGAGGGAGATATTTATGGAGTTTAAGGATGTATTTGCAAAAGATGCTTATGATTGTGTTTTAACTGACTTACATGTGACCACAC